>NC_077227.1:202977848-203277848 GCF_027887165.1 Monodelphis domestica
CTGGACCTAGGAGGGTGGGACCAGCTTCAACCATGCGGCAAATGTAAACTCCTTGAGGGCGGGACCATTTAATTTTTGTCTTTGTATTCCTAATGCCTCACACAGTTCCTGGCACATAATAGGCACTTAATAATTACTATATGAATGGAATTAGATGTATTCTTCTCTGATTGATTCTCTATTCCACTCCCCTTAACCACTATTTCAAACCTTCTCTCTTTTCAAGACCTTTATCCTCCCCCACTCTGTTTTCAATAGAGGATGTTGTCTCCCATTTCACTAAAGAAATTAACGCTATCTATAATGAGCTATGTGCTTTTAAAATGCCCAGAATAGGGAGCAGCTGGGGAGCTCAGTGGCTTAAGAGCCAGCCCTAGAGATGGGAGGTCCTGGGTTCAAATGTAGCCTCAGACACCTCCCAGCTGTGTGACCCTGGGCAAGTCACTTAACCCCCATTGCCTAGTCCTTACTGCTTTTCTACCTTGGAACCAATATATAGTATTGATTCTAAGATGGAAGGTGAGAATTTAAGATAAAACAAAATGCCTAGGATAGGGATAGCTAGGTAGCAGAGTGGAGAATACAGCACCAGATCTGGAGTTGGAAAGATCTGATTTCAAATCTCCTTCAGATACTTCCTAGCTCTGTGACCCTGGGCAAGTCACTTTAGCCCCAATTACCCAGCCCTTGCAATTCTTCTGTCTTGGGATTGATTCTTCTGCCTTAGGATTGATACTAAGACAGAAGGTAAGGGTTTTATAAAATAATGTAAAAACAAAATAAAGTGCCTAGGATCGTGGCATGGGAGATTTTGTGCTAGAGAGGCATTAGAAGACTTCTAATCCAACCCCCTCATTTTGTGGAAGGGGAATTAAAGTCCCAATGGACTGTGGCTTGCCTGTGGGTCTTAAACTAGATAAGTGGCAAAAGAAAAATTTAAACCTGGGTGCTTGACTATATTCTTTCCAACGTGCCATACACAGAGTCTTTATGCTTGTCAGTTGATTGATATGTGAGGTATTCCCTCAACCAATAACCATTTCCTCGGTGTCTTCTACACACCAAGCACTGTACTAAGCGTTATTACCACTAATCTCTGTCCCCAGCATAAGCCTCAAGTCCTGTCTCAGCAGCGTCCCTGGCTCTTCTCTCCACCTCCAGCCCCCACCCCTGACTCTCTCATTCCTGGCTCAAAGCCTAGCTTTCCCTACTCCCCACACCCTAATCCCTTGGTCACTTTCCAGTCATTGACTCTAAAATAGTGTCCAGCTCCTTCCCTAACCAGCCAGAGTTTATTTGACTCTCGAAACTGACCCCATGAGCGTCCATGGGTGAGATTCCCAACCCTGCTGGCGTCTGGAGTGGTTTGGGACTGTAATTCCAGCCCCTACCACAGCTTCTAGAAAAAAACCTCAAACCTCAACTCAGCAGACTTTCTGTCCTAGGCCCCTTGGAGTCCTAGGGAGTGTCCTTGATGCAGATGCTGTCCCCCAAGGCCCTGCAGTGAGTTATGGATCTGATTTTCTGCCCCTCCCCCCAGTGGAGTTCCAGATTTTGACTCTCCAGCAGCTAGAGATAGAGATAGAGATAGAGTCTAACCTCTCTCATGTGGCTTGAAACCAGTACTATGAGAGATTCTTGATTCCCCACTGCTAGCCATCTCATTCCCCTTCCTGCTCTGGTAGTGCCCTGGAAAGGATGCCTTGCCATGCTACACCAGGAAACTAACAATCATTCCTATCAATAAACTATGGAAGAGATTCACTGCAGACACAGAAGCTGTGAAGCAAGGGTGCACACAAATGGAGAGGGAAGGAGGGAGGGGGAAAGAGAGAGAGAGAGAGAGAGAGAGAGAGAGAGAGAGAGAGAGAGAGAGAGAGAGAGAGAGAGAGAGAGAGAGAGAGCCTCTCCCATCTCTCTCCTTGAAGCATAGGAAGTGTGAATGCACTTGCACAGTTAGATTCTAACTCCAGCTTCCAGTGGCATCAGAGGTTTGGTAAAGGATGAAAGAAAACAATCACCCTCAAAACTAGAGATTTCTAGAAATCAGTGATTCCGGACACTGGACACAACAAAATCATCATTAAGTATTTCCTGAATGGCTGCCCTATCCCCCTCACAGGGTAGCACTGGTCAGGTTGTGGAGCCTTAAAGAGATTAATTCCCCTTCCCTCTCCCTCACCCAACCAAATCCTACCCAGCTTCAAGAGCCACTTCCCTGACTACCCTAGCTCTCACTGATCTCCCTCTCCTTGGAACTCCTGCAGCATTTATAGCCTGTAACACATAATTTACACTGCATTAATATTCTGGCTTGTTCAATATGCTCATGTATCTTCAAACATTCATGAGATCCCTTTACAAAGGGACCTGGATTTTAGCATTGCCCCTCTGGGTAGCACTGGACTGCTCCTTATCTGTCGATTAAATAGCCAGCCACCCACGAAGGTCAAAATGCATGGAGTTCTCTTTCAGCTATGACTCACCCTGAGCTGCAGATGTGTGCGTGTTTACAGATCTCTGGATGCAGGTCATTCTCACCTCCTCCTGACGGTAATGCCTTAACATGGTCATGTATGAATCATCACTGTGAAACCGTGTCCTACTGGTGGAATAAAGGCAGGTGCCCACACTGTTGTTGGAGCCAAGTTATGTTGTAAATGCCAGTTAGATTCATGGGCCTCCTGAGAAATCAGATTTGTGGAATTAGCATTCAGAAACTGTAAGGGCTCCATTTCCCCTCACTCTGTGGGAGTAACTCCAATTCAATTCAACCCATCAGGTATTTATTAAGCTCCTTCTAGGTACAAGACATTGTGCAAGCATTTATTAAGCTCCTGCTATGTCTACTCTGAGAGAAAAGCGAATTTTTACTTTTTATGGAATTGTACTTTTTCATTTATGCATAGAAACATTTTGCTATTCAGATTCCTTCCCCCCTCTTCTCATCCATCTCCTGGAGGCAGTAATTAGTCTGATACATGTTGTATCAGTGGAAAAGCAAACTTTTAAATAGTCTCTTCTACAGGTTGCGTTGCAGACCTGAGCTGTCACCCATGCCTGGAATGCTTTCCCTTCTCTCCTCTGCCTCTTGGACCCCCCCCCCTTTCAAAGCTCAGTTTAAGAGTCCCTTCTTTCAAGCTCTCCCTGTTACTGCTAGTTGTTAATATCCCACCCCCATCAAATAATCGTGAGTGTGTGTGTGTTAACATATCCTGTATTTACTGCTCTGTGAGACCGTTGTCTCCTCCTGAGTTGGAATGGAAGCTCTTTGAGGTCTCTCACTTTTGTCATTGTAACATCAGTAGTTGGCACGCAGTAGGCATCTCATAAATACCTAACGCTTGACTGCCACTGGCCTGGCTAGACAAATGAAGTACCATCCCCTGAGCTGCCTCTGGAACCTTCTGCTAGATGGCTAGAGGAAGGCGCTCAGAGTGGGTTCAAGGAGTCAGCTTGCAGGGCTGGGCTTTTCCTTCTAGCTCCAGAAGACTGCATCTCTCCACTTGCGGAGGACAGGGTTAACCGCCCCTGGGATGCCTTGCCTGCCTTGTCTGCCTGAGCACTCACTCCTGATATGGACAGGTAGACCCGAAATATTCCTAAGAGCCCAAGCAGGACCAAGATGCTCTTCCTCCCCTTCCCCCACCCAGACATAGCACCGCGAGGTGGCACTGCCGCCTTCCACCTGTAATTGGGCTGCCCATGCTCACACAAACCCGACCAGGGAGTGCGGGAGGCAACACTTGAACCAGACCCTCCAGAGGGGCGGAGACTGCATCCCGAGGCATCTGCAGCTGCTCCAGGAACTCAGACGTGCAGCCCTTCTCGTCACTCTGCCTAGGAGGGGCCCTCCTAGGAGAGAGGGGGAAAGAACATTCAGCTAGTCACTGGGGGACCAACACTTCAGCCATTTTAGCTGTGGAAGAGAAGCCAGTTCTAAGGGCTTGTGCTCGGGCTTGCAGACAGACTACTCCCCTTCTCTTCTCAGCAGGGAAGGGGGCAGACACCCAAACGCGTACTCTCAGGAACCCATTGCCCAGGAAATTATAACTTTCCACTCTTCAGCTCTGCCTCTCAGAATCTTTATCATCCTTCCAAGTTCAGCTCCAAAGGCACCTCCTCCTGGATGCCTTCCCTGATGCCCCTTGTTATTAATGCTAACTCTCTCTAAATTACCTTGTATTTTTCTAAAGTGAAGGTCTGACCATGTCACCATCCTACTCAAATTCCAGTGGCTCCCTCTTACTACTAAATTTAAAGCTCTTCCCAACCTGGTCCCTTCCTATCCTTTTCAATCCTTTCTATGTACTATATGATCTGATCCAGCCATGAGGATCTTCTTGCAAGCTCAGTCTCCCATTTCCCTGCCTTTGTACTGGCTGCTTTTCATGCCTGGAATGCCCTCTCTCCTTCCCTCTGACTTTTAGAATCTTTTGCTCAGTTCAAGACTCAGTTCAAATTATGCTTTCTATGAAAGGTTCAATTCACCCCACCAGACAGGTGCTAGCAGCTTCCTTGTACTCTGTGTGTATATGTATGTATATACACATATGTGCACATGTATTTATTTTAATGTACTTTATATACCTATTTAGATACCTATCACCCTCCCCATTAGAATTTAAGCCCTTTGAGGGAAAGAGCCTGTTTTCTCTTTCTTTATATCTTAGCACTTAGCATAATGCCTGGCACAAAGTAAATGCTTAAGAAATGATTATTAAAAGGTAATGGACTGCTCTACTAGCAGCAATGCAGTCATCCAGGACAATTCTGAGGGACTTTTGAGAAATAACGCTATCCACATTCAGAGAAAGAACCGTGGGAGCAGAAATGCTAAAGAAAACATGTGATTTATCACTTGTTTATATGGGGATGTGATTTGGGGTTTTGATTTTAAAGGATTACTTTTTTACAAAAATGAATATTGTGGAAATGGGTTCCAGTGATAATATACATATATGTATAACCCAGTGGAATGGCTTGTCAACTCTGGGATCAGGGAGAGATAAGGGGAGGGAGAAAACAAGAATCATGGAACCATGGAAAAATTTTTAAAATAAAAAAATTAATAAATGAATGTTTGTTCATTGACTGATATACAATATTTAATTGACTTATATAATTCACATGTGTTTATACAATTATATTAATGTAAATATATGTAAATACAAAAATATATTTATATGATTATACTTCTATAAACATATGTAGATATAGAAATATATTTATGATTACAGTATTTATCTGATTTATATTATTTAGTTTTATGCAACCAATACATTTTGTAAGCTAATATCACATGAGTTGAAAATCACATCTAATATCAAACCCCATTAATTTAATGAGTATTTCTTATACAAACTTACCTAGACACTTGACGACTTTCCTTAGGCTTATCAGAGCTACCAGCATCACTACTCTTGTACTTTGGGACCATTATTAGTAACTAAATAGCATTGATGAAACAAAGAGAAACACTGCTCTGATTCGGACACAACTTGTTACAGTGTGAACTCTGGACAAAGATTGATGCAGGAGCTAAGGTTTGGTGCAAAACAGTGTAATGACTCACATGAACACTTCTCAGAGTAAGAATGAGAGTGATTGAGAGAACTGCTGCTGTGAGGAAATGGTGAAAAATAATTCTATTTTACTCATTTTCTGGCTTTATTTTTTTAATGAGCTATTATGTATACCTGAATTTATGTGTTGAGGTCCCATAAAATGATATCCTACTGTACTTGTGCATGCATACATTGTATCTTCAAGTAAAAAATATAAGCTTCTTGAAGAGAGGGACTCTCTCATTTTTGTTCCAGTGTCATACACATAGTAAGTACTTAATAAATATGGTCATTTTTGTTGTTATTCTATGCAAAGGTCCTGAAATAAAGTTAATATCATGAGTATAATAGGAAGTAACCTTTAAAAATGGATATATTTTGTTATTCTATCATCCTCATTTCTACCAATATCCCTCCATCTCGTCTGCCGTCCCCTGTAACAAAGAATGGTTCACCACCTTTAATATCACTACTAGGTCTGTAACCCAGAGAGATCAAAAAAAGGGGAATGGATTTACTTGTACAAAAATATTTATAACTGCTTTTTTGTGGTGGCAAAGAATTGAGAATTAAAGATATGTCCATCAATTGGGAATGGCTGAACAAACTGTGGTATATGATGGTGATGATATTCTATTGTGCTGTAAGGAATTATGAACAGGATGATTTCAGAAAGAACTGGAAAAACTTACATAAACCGATAGCAGTGAAATAAGCAAAACCAGAAAAGCATTGAACACAGTAAGAGCAATATTGTAGAATGATCCACTGGGATAGACTTAGCTATTATCAGCAATACAATGATCCAGGACAATTCTCAGGGACTTATGACAAAGAATGCCATCTACAAAAGAACTTTTGGAGTCAAAATGTAAATGAAAGCATAGGATTTTTCAATTGTTTATTTGAGTCTATGTTTCAGGGGTTTGGTTTGTAAGATTTCTCATTTATAAAAATGAGCAATATGGAAATATGTTTCGCATGATAATACATGTATAACCCAGAAAAAAAGAAAGGGGAAAAAACAATTCACCAAAATTAACCAACATATCAAATAAGCTTAATAATGTATACAATATATAATTCTCTAACTCTGTCCAGAAGGGGAAAAAAACCCAATTGTTTCATCTCTAAAGTCAAGCATGTCCATTATGATTATAAAATATTCATTGTTTGAAAAAGGAAAGGGAGGGTGGTTGGTCCTTTACATTTACATTGTTGTAGTCATAACATAAAATGTTTATTGGTTCTGCTTTCCTTGTTTTGCATCACTTCATGTAAGTCTTCCCCTTCTCCATATTGTTCATATTCACCATTTCTTTACATTACAATAATATTCCATTAGAGTCATGCACCACAATTTATTTAGCCAATTCCCCAATTGACAGGTATCTATTTTCTTTCCGGTCCTTAGCATTAGAAAATGTGCTGCTATAGAGTTTTGGTGTTGTCTTGTTGTTATACCTATGGGATGGTTTTTTTTATCTTTAATCTTCTTGGAACATATGCCTAGCAATAGGATTTCTGGGTCAAAGGAAATGCTAATCACATACAACCTGCTATTACAGTATTTCTAACCGTAGCCATTGAGCCCTTCAACTACCCATTTTCAAGATAAGCCTTGCGTCCACATATATTCAGACCTACAGTTCACAAGCCCCCACAGATATGTTTCTTTTCCTTATCAAACCAAAGTACATCAGACACGTCCTAGCTGTGTGACCTTGGGCAAGTCACTTAACCCCCATTGCCTAGCCCTTACCACTCTTCTAAGATGGAAGGTAAGGGTTAGGAAAAAAAGCAAAAGGACACATGAACTCAAAGCAAAGGTATTTTGTTAGAATATACAGGTAAAACTACTGGGTCTGAATACCAATGAGATAATAAAAAAAGGGAAAGGATCTACTTGTACAAAAATATTTATGGCAGCTCTTTCTGTGGTGGCAAAGAATTGAAAATTGAGGGGATGTCCATCAATTAGGGAATGGTTATACAAATTGTAGGATATGTTGGTGATGGAATACTATTGTGGTATAAAGGATGATAAGCAGAATGATTTCAGAAAGAGCTGGAAAGATCTATATGAACTGATGCAGAGTGAAATAAGCAGAACCAGGAGAACAGTGTACACAGTAACAGCAATATTGTATGATGGTCAACTGTGAAAGACTTAGTTACTCTCAGCAATATAGTGATCTGGGACATTTCAAAATGACAAAGAATACTATCTACCTCCAGAGAAAGAACTGTTGGAGTCGGTTGCAGATCAAAGCATACTCTCTTTCACATTAGTTTATTTACAGTTTTATTTTGGGATTTTGGTTTTACATGAGTATTCTCTTATGACAAAGACCGATATAGAAGTATGTTTTGTGTGATGATACATGTATAACCCAGATCAAATTGCTTACTCTCTCCATGAGGGGGAAAGGAAGGGAGGGGGACAACTCGATCTTATAATTTCAGAAAATGTATATAGAAAATTGTTATTATGTGTAATTGGGAAAATAAAATATCTTTGAATTTAAAAACAAATAAATAGTAAATAACAAGAGGAAAATTCCCCACCCCACCACCACCCCCATACACCTGGGGAAACACTCTCCCATAGGTTGCCATTCCCATGATGGGAGAGGAAACATGCATAGCCTAGACAATGCAAGTCAGGGGTGCATCCCAGATGGAACACCCCTCTGTGTCTGGAGCTGCCACTTGCTGCTTCCTTGTAGAGCTGTTTATGTCATCAGTTGGCCTGCTGATGTCATCTGCTGGCTGCTTTCTCTTCTGCCATATGCCCTGCTGATTCTCTGCTGAGCCCCATGATGGTTCTCTGTTAAAATGCTACTGCCATCTGCTGGTCCTCCACTGAATTGTAGCTGCTCAGCAGCCTCTTCCTGTATGCAGTGTGCTTGCATAATCATTCAATAAATTTGTATTAAATGCCGACTGTGTGGTAGGTCCTATGTCAAGACTGTTAACGCTCGAATTTTCAATTGACCAATGAGGAATCGATAGTCAGGCCTCCTCTAAGCTGTTTTCTTCAATATCTTGAGTTTACCCCTGAGTGTTCACTCAGCTGCTGATTGATCAGTGTTAATTTAAATGAAAATGTCATATTAAATATAATATTTTCTTTTTCCCCAATGACACGTAAAAAGAATGTTAACATTTTTTGAAACTTTGAGTTCCAAATTCTCTCCCTCCCTCCTTCCCTGAGACAGTAAGGCATCTGATAGAGATTTTACATATGACATCACATAAAACATTTCCCCATATTAGTCATTTTGTGAAATAGATCTAATGAGAATATTCTACAAGTATAACTAAACTTATGTCAGCAAATAGCCAAAGTGTAATGTCTGAAAGAACCAACTGGGTGCTAGTCTAGCTTTTAGGAGAACCATAAGAACTCGGCTTCCTTGTGGCCAGGAAAACTCATTTATTCAGCAGTCCCTGGCCTTTATGGCACCTAGCCTTGTGACTTGACTAATAAAAAGCTTAATACAGCTCTACAAATAGGTAAACTGGGGTTTGAGACCATGTGAGGAGCCATCGGGCTGAGCACAGTCTTAAAAGGACATGAATAGCTCTTCCGTAGCAGAGCTATGATGGCAGAGTGGTACTATCCTAAGAAGCCCTTACTCGCCTCCATCAGGTTATAGTTCTATTCCCAGTCATTCTCTAGAAGATATTTTGCACTCAAATTAATCCCAGGGAAAAGGTGGAGGAAAATGGTGAAAGCCCTGCCCTGCCCTAAATATCTTACTAGTCACAGACCCACCTCTAGGCAGAAATTTCTGTCTCATTCCCCCTAAAAAGGGACCCTGTAATAAGCGTTCTCCCTATCTTTGGAAGTTGTTTAAAAAATCATCATCATCAACAATTCTTCCTTTGGCTCCAAGCTCCTAGCCAGAGAGCCACTCTAGCAAAAATACCGGTAATATAAATGTCTCTCTCCTCTCCTGGATACTCCCTTACAGCCCCTCTCTACTGCATTTGAGCAAGAATACACATAGACCTGCATTGCAGATGGTTAACAACATTTATCATACTAGAGAGACAAAGTACATAGAGAGGTAAATGACTTATGAAATGGAGATAATTTTGAGGAACCAGATTCATATCCTCTCTAAAGGAAAAGGGAGGAGGAAAGGGGGGATCACTGAGTAAGGGTGGGGGGAGAGGTCCTACAATCCAGGGTTATTTTATTGGTACATCATCCACCCCAGCATTTCTCATTCCCCACCAGTCCTGAAGCTCAGAATTGAGAACCTCAAAGCTGCCCTTTCCAGGTTCTGTTCTCTGGGTCTCTGGCTCCACTAATTGTCCCAGTAGTTCCTTCTCCTCCCAGTACCTTCGTGTGCTGCTCTCATCACAACTGCCCATAGTCCCTCACCCTAAGAAGGGAGGAGGACGTAATGTGAGTCACATCCACCCCCTTCCATTAGTTCTGAGTTTAGGACATATTTCCCAAGGAATCAAGAAGGGAAATAACTGATCTGATTTCTGTCTGAACCAGCAGGCATCCAGCATCTGATCTCCTTGGCAACTCCAAGACAACGTCACACTCCCCTGGCTACATGGATGGTGGCATTGCTTGTTTACTGGTATTATAAACATTCTCCTAACTAGAGTGATGCTGGTATTGCAAATTTTGCTCCATATCCACCTTTAGCTTCCCAAATCAATGTAAGCAACAAAGATATATACCAATTTAAGGATCGTTTCAAGGCTTTAATAATTGCTTTAAGGATGTGACTCTGGGCAAGTCCCTTACTTTCTGTCTGCCTCTGCTTCCTCATCTGTAAAATAATAACATCTACTTTTCAAGGTTGTTGTAAAGTGATAAACACGGTGCCTAGCACATAGTCAATGCTCAATAAATGTTTGTTCCCTTCCTTCCTTCTTCCAATTAGATTATAAATTCCAGGAAATCAGTACCTGTGTTGTACCTATCAAGTATACCCAGTGCCTAGCACAGTGTCATGCAGTAGGCACTTAATAAACACTCCAAGCATATGGGGAGCAGCCCAAGTGTGCTGGGAACTATGCCAGGTGCTGGAGGAATTATAATATAAAAAAATGTTACCAACAGGCTGTGCCTTTAAAGGAATGTTAAAGACATAGCACTCCAGTTATTAGTGCTCTCTCCTCCTCAAAATTATTTTGTATTCCTTGGGATGTATTTTGCATTTACTTTTCATTTTACATGTTTTGTCTTTTCCAGAAGAATGTAAGTTCCTTGAAGGCAGGAGTCGATTCACTGTTATCTTTGTATGCCCAACTCTTAGCATAGGGCCTTGCCCATAATATCTACTGTTGGTTAAATTTCATTAAATTGAGAGCTTCCTAACTAAGCAAAAAGACCATACTTTGATATTTTGCAGTGCCTGTCATCTAGAAGGTGCTTTATAAATCTTTGTGGATCGAGTGAAGTTAGCTTCATTGTAAAATGGTAGTAAAAAGGTAAAAAAGAATAAAAGGGGCAGCTAGATGACCCAGTGGATAGAGAGTCAGGCCTGTAGATGGGAGGTCCTGGGTTCAAATTTGACCTCAGACACTTCCTAGCTCTAAGACCCTGGGCAAATCATTTAATCCCAATGATGCCTAGCCCTTACAGATCTTCTGCCATAGTATCAATTCTAAGACAGAAAGAAGAGAAAGTTTTTAAATAAATAAAATGGTAGTGTAGGGCTGGCAGACCATGCTAATTGTTGCTTTCTGTTTTAGTGGTGAAAGCTCACACTTGCCTTTCACTGGCTTGGGAGCCATCTACTTCCACCAAGGGGATGGGTGTGAAAGAAACAGCCGGGATGGAGATGTGTAATGAACTGTGTCTAGATAGCAAGAAGAGAAGGGATTCTCCACCTTCAATAATTTCTGCCACTCTTATCAAGTACTTCATAATTTATTTAATCCCCTGATTTCTGAGTGGCATCATAATATGCTTTAAAGGCAGAACAAATACAGGGAAATCATTCATGTTGCACATTCTGATGGCATGTTGTAGGAAGAAGGCCTGGAGTCCCTGCTCAGCTATTTATTAGCTAGGTAAGGGAGGAAGAAAGGAAGAAGCATTTATATAGCTCCTACCATGTGCCAGGCATTGTACTAAGTACTTTAACAAATAGTGTCTATTTGATCCCTACAGTAACCCTCCAGAGGTAGATTCTATTATTATCTCCATTTTACAGCTGAGGAAACTGAGGCAACAGAGTTTAAGAGACTTGGTGAGGGTCACACATTTACCATATTTGAACTCAAGCCTTCTTGACTCCATGCCCAGTGCCTTATCCACTGTGTCAACCCCCTCTAACTGTAAGCAAGTCACTAAGAGTTCTCCCAGCCTCAGTTTTCTCAGCTATAAAATTGGCAGGAGAGAGGGTCTGGAACAGATGATATCTCAAATCTCGTCAAATCCTGATCTCATGACTGGTCATAGATCAGAGCCAGAATTAAGGGCTCAGACACCAAGGGTATAACACACCAGGGGAGAGGATGAGGAATGCTTTTAAATATTTTTATAAATGCAAACATCTTTGAATTGAAGAAAACTACTTTCCATGGAAAGGAATTTATTTTTTGATAAGTTAAGACACAATACTTTGGGTTAAAATCTCCATTGTTCTTTATGACATAGGTGATCTTAGACAAACCACTTCAGCTTTTTTGACTCTTGGCTTATACCTCTGTCATTTCAGGTGGGTTAATGGGGGGCCAGGGGTGTGAAGAAATTGAACTAATTGTGGGTGTCCTGCAAGGCTCTGTTCTGGGCTCTCTTTTTTTCTCCCACTCACTGTTCTATCTCACTTGGTGATCTCATCAGTTCCCATGGATACAATTAACCTCTCTATACTGATGGCTAAAATCTATTTTGTTGTTGTTCAGTTATGCCAACAATTTGTGACTCCATTTGAGGTTTCGTTGGCAAAGATACTAGAGTGGTTTGCCATTTCCTTCTCCAGCTCATTTGACTGATGTAGAAACTGAAGCAAACAGGGTGGAGTGACTTGCTCAGGGTCACATCGCTGGTAAATGTCCGAGATCACATTTGAACTCAGGAGGATGAGTCTTTCTGGCTCAACACCTGGCATTTTATCCATGGTACCACCTAGCTGCCCCAAATACTTAATCCAACCCTAACCTCTTTGCTGACTTCCAATCTCAAATCTCCAACCACCTATTGGATATCTTTAACTGGATGTCCCACAGCCATCCTAAACTCAACATGTTGAAAATGGAATCTATTACCTTTTTCCCAAAAAATCCTCCCCTCTTCCCAACTTCCCTATTAGTGTGGAGGGAGCCACCATCTTGCTAGTCACCCAGGCTCACAAGCTAGATGTTATCCTCAGTTCTTCACTCTCTCTCGTCCTCCTGTATCCAAACTATTATCACATCCTGTTGATTTTATCTTCCTAACATTTCATAAATGCCTCCTCTCTTCTGACATTGCCACCACCCTGGTGCAGCCCAGGATCACCTACATGCTGGTTGGGCTCTCTGTCGCAAGTCTTTCCCATTCCAGTCTGTCCTCTAATCAGTGACCAAAGGGATCTTCCCCCAAATCTAACCATGTCACCTCCCTACTCAATAAACTCTGGCAGCTTTCTATTAAATCCAGTATCAAATATGGAAACTTGTTTGGCTTTTAAGGATCTTTTTAACCTGACCCTTTCTTATCTTTTTAGTCTTCTTACAACTTGCTCTTCAGCTCCTACCTACCTCTTAACTCAGATATACCCTTTAATCCAGTGATATTGGTCTCTTTGTTTTTCTTCAAACCCGATTCTCCATCTCCTGGAAATGGGCATTTTCAATGGTTGTCTCCCATGTCTGGAATTCTCTCCCTCCTCATCTCTCTATCTTCTGACCTCTCTGTCTTCTTTCAAGTTCTATTTTAAAGTCCACCTTTATGTATAACCCAGATTGAATTGCCTGCCAGCTCCGGGAGGGGTGAAGGATAGGAGGAAGAGAGGCAATTTGGATCATATAACTTCAGAAGACTTATGTGTAAATTTGTTATTACATGTAAATGATAAAACACCTTTGTAATGTAAAATAAAAGTCCACCTTTTACAGGAAGTCTTTCCAGATTCCCCTTTATTCCATTGCCTTCTTTCTGTTGCTTATCTCCAACTTATCCTATTTATAGCTTGTTTGTACATTTGTTGTTGTTCAGTGATTTTCAACTGTGTCCAGCTCTCTGTGATCTTATTTGGAGTTTTATTGGCAAAGACACTGGAGTAGTTTGCCAGTTCCTTCTCCAACTCATGTTACAGACAAGGAAACTGAGGCAAATGGAGCTAAATGACTTGCCCAAGGTCACCCAGCTAGGAAGTGTCTGAGGCCAGATTCAAACTCAGGAAAAGGAGTCTTCCCAACTCCATGCCCAACACTCTGCCTACCATGCCATGTAGCTGCCCCATTTGTATATAGTTGTTTGCATTTTGTCTCCCTATCTAAATCATGAGTTCCTTGAGAGCAGAGACTCTCTTACCTCTCTTTGTATCATCAATGCTTAGTACAGTGCCTAGCACACAACAGGCACTTAATAAATATTAACTGACTAAATTACTTTGAGCACCCTTTTTTTCCCAAATAGTAAAAAATTTTTTAAGTTCTATTATTTTTCTATTTTTATTGTCATGCAAAAAACACTTCCATACTGGTCATTGTTGTAAGAGCAAACACATACATAACCAAAACCCCCAAATAAAACCATAAATACGCAGATGTGAAAGACCACTCCAACAGTTCTTTCTCTAGAGCTGGGTAGCTTTCCCCATCATATATCTTTTAGGATTGTCCCTGCTCATTGCATTGTTGAGAATGCCCAAGTTTTCACAGATGATCATTGTCCAATATTGTTGTTATTGTGTGCAATGTTCTCCCAGATCTGCTTATTTCACTCTGCATCAGTTCCTGCAGATCTTTCCAGCTTTTTCTGAAATCATCTTGTTTATCATTTCTTATGGCACAATAGTATTCCATTACCAACATATGTCACAATTTGTTCAGCCAAGTAATGGATATCCTTTTAATTTCTAATTCTTTGCCACTGCAAAAAAGAGCTGCTATAAATGTTTCTGTACAAATAGGTCCTTTCCCCATTTTTATTATCTCAGTAAAAAATTTCATGAAACTTTGTGTCTGGGGACTTGGTATTGAATATGGCAACAATTTAACTAGACCTATGATCTCACCTATTGTGGAATTCCCTTCCATGATTCAGTTCAGAAATCATCCATGCCTGGTCATCATGTGAGACTCTTACCCAGGTCTTGCCAAAAGTACATAGAAGGGCATGGGAATGCCACTAAATGTTTAACAACCAACTCTCTGGGAGAGAGGGGGGAAATATACACTTGACATTTTTAGGTTTAATCTGCATTATTGACATTTTCTCTATCCCTTTCTTAAGTCAACAATCAATAAAAGTAAGTCAAGTATTCATTTGTAGCATTTGTTGATTTCCAAAGTATAAATGCTGACACTGAAATTTTAACTATCAGCTCTCTATTGTAGGAGCTGGCACCAGCATGGCCCTACCTCATTGAGATCCACTCAATATATTGAAAATCTTCCTTGATTTCCCTTTACTTTTCAAGGTTACCAATGGATTGCTGAAAGTCCATCTTTCATCCCTCATTCTTGTCATGTGACTAGCCCTCCTCTTTTCCCATCATACAATTCCTTGATGATATCTCTTACTTGTGTTTGTTGTTGCCATTGTTGATTTTTAAGCCCTTACCTTCTGTCTTAGAATCAACACTAAAGTACTGGTTTTAAGGCAGAAGAGTGGCAAGAGCTAAATAATTGGGGTTAAGGGACTTTCCCAGGGTAACACAGCTTTGTGTTCTTTTTTTGAAGTTCCTCATTGGATAGATACATACATTATGGATAGGGACATACATTCATACATTGTACGTACATACACACATATGCATATCCTATATATGTATCTATAGTTGCAGTCCACTCACACCAGAATATACTAAGTGATAGAGAAAAGATGGGTACTGGAAGAGACAAGCACATGGTAATTTATTTTAATGTCTAGTTGCCAGTCAAACTCCCAAGGAGCATCTGAGAACCTTTGCCCCATCTCTTCCAACCAACGTGGCCAAAAAAAAAAGTTGTGTTTGAGATCAGAGTCCTTCATGAATCAATATGATTGCTTTGGAGGTTTGCTCTAATTGCTGATTCCAACACTTCACATTCTACACTCTAATTTTGTGTTTTGTAGCTGCTCAGATTTAGGGGAAGAAGGGAGAAGAAGCAAAAATAGCTAGCATTTATATTGCACCTTAATATTTTCAAAGTGCTTCACATACGCTGTCATATTTATTTTCATAGCAAACCTGTAAGGAAGGTGCTATTCTCATCTCCATTTTATAGAGGGGGAAACTGAGACATTAAGCGACTTATTCAAAGATGAAGAGCGAGTATCTATGGCAGGATTTGAATCTTCCTGATTCCAGAACCCATGTTCTATCCATTATGCCATCTAGTTCTGTTCATAAACTAGACAGACATCACTTAAGTACCAACGTGGGTATGGCAAGAGCATTAGAGATGAGTCATCTCCAAGGTCTCTTTGAGTTATAATAGTATTTTTATGATCAGTCACGTCATGAATGTATCTAGAGAGACTGACTCATTCAAAGAAGTTGACTTCACAATGGGTTGACACAAAATCAGAGGTCACAGAATTTAGATCTAGAAAAGATCTTGGAGATCAAGAGCTGGAAAGGAGTAGAGGGGCCTTCCAATCTATTCTTCTCATTTTATAGATGTAGAAACTGAGATCTAGAGAGATTAAATAAACTTACCATAAACTGCACAAGTAACAAGAGGTGGAGGCAGAATTTGAACCCCAGGTCCTCTGATTCCAAATCCATTCAGTCTTAGGTGTAGGCGAATCAACAAAACAATAAGTCAAGGCCCGATTTGTACTTTGCCGATCTGAGGTATAAGTGTTTAAGATGAAAATTTAACAATCAGCTCTGAAGCTGGTCCCAAGCTGGCTCCAGCATAACCCTTCTTCTCTCCTTCCCAGATTGTAGATCTTGTCTCTAATGCTGATCACCTCTATTCTAGACCTTAAAAAAAAAAGCATTTGGAGACTGACCAAATAAATTATGGCTCATGGATGAAACAGAATATTACTGTGTTGTAAGAAACAACAAATATGATGAATACAGAGAAATATGGAAAGTCTCATCTGAAACTGATACAAAGTGAAGTGAGCAGAGTCAAGAAAACCGTATACGCAGCAACTACTTTCTGTTGTTGTTTAGTCATGTCCTTACACTTCATGTCTCCATTTGAGGTTTTCTGGACAAAGACACTGGAGTGGTTTGCCATTTCTTTCTCCAGCTCATTTGACAAATGAAGAAACTGAGGTAAACACAGTTAAGTGACTTGCCCAGGGCCACACGACTAGTAAGTGTCTGAGATCAGATTTGAGCTCAAGAAGATGAGTCTTCCTGACTCCAGACTCAACACTCAATCCATTGTGCCACCTAACTGCCCCCTAACCATGACTACAACATCCAAAAAAACAATAGAAAATTAATTTTTCAATGTATAAAGAATGAGCTGGCTCAAAAGGAGAGATAAAAGAAGGAAAAAATCAAAATAACTGATGAATATATTGAAAAAAAAAACAGAAAGTATGAGCAATGTACAACACTTGTAAACTGGTCCCATCTACAGTTTATAAGTGTTGCACATTGCACACACTTTCTGATTTTTTCATTGTATTCATCAGTTATGTTGATTTTTTCTCTTCCTTTTTTTGCTTTTTAAAATACTATTAGTTATATGGAATGTCTCTCTGGAAGTGGGAGGGAGAAGGATACCAGAGAAATTACAGTGAAGTAAAAAAAAATCAATAAACATTTATTTTTTGGAAAGAAAGAAGAATGCAGTAAAATTATAAAGAGTAAGCTTGACCCCAAAGAAGGAGATATAAGAATATACCTCTCCATTCCTTTGCAGAGATAGGGGAAGAGAAGTACACAGTGGTGAAATATCACATTTTTTCAATGTATTATTTATTTTGTTGACTTTTTTCTCTTTTTAAAAAATTCTTTGTTATATGGATTGGTTTTCTGAGAAAGAGAAGAGGAAGGATGCAAGAGGAAATTTAAGGGGTGTAAAAATAACATATCACTAAGATCTTTCTTCTTTTTTTTAATAAAAAAAAAGACACCTCCATGAACCACTATTGCCAGAAAAGCTGCATCAACTGATAGCTAACCCTCAGGTAAACAAGCTTTTCTGGACCCAGCCAGATGACAGACACATGGGCTATTGAGGGCCCATGCTCAGTCTGTCTAGCTTTGCAGAGCCTGCCAAGGTCTACGCTCAGCTGGCAGGGCCTTCAGGAACCGAGGGTCACTTCCAAATCACAGTAGGTTTCAAGGTAGGACTTAAGTGAATTAATGAAGCCATAACAAATACAAAATTCAAAATAAAGAGTTGGAGAAAGGCTTACAGTCATTGTGTCTAGGCTGTTCCCAGAAGAGACCCAGTAAGGTTTGAATTTCTTTATATTAATATTTTGTTTACAAAGCTACAAGGGAAGGAATGGAATATTCATTTATTAAGTACCTACTACATGCCAGGCACTGTGTTATATGCTTTATAAATATAATCTCTTTTGATCTTCCTTGGGAGATAGATGCCACCATTAAGGACTTTCTTAGAGATGAGAAAACTGAATCAGACAGAGGTTAAATGACTTGCCCAGGATCACATAGCTAGTTAGTATCTGAGGTTGGATTTGAACTCAGTTCTTCCTGACCTCAAACCCAGAGCCTTAACAACGGAACTTCTTAGCTATGTTAAATTAAATTTACTTTTATGTTGAAAGTCATCTAGTTAATGAACTTGATATCTTAACTACTTGGACTTCCGCCAGGGAGTGCTGGAGCCAGCTCCCTTTCAGAGAGTTGATTGTTAAATTTTCAGATGAGTGAGTTTTTATACCTCAGAAATGAACAAGCACTACAAAAAGGACCTTGATTTATTGTTTTGTTGACAATCTAGATGTTATCAAACTCAAATAGAAATGGGACTATTAATCCATCCATAAGGATCCTTGCAGGTCATATTGACAACTTTAAAATAGAACACTGTGTTTAAAATTTTTAAATAATATTTTATTCCCCCATTACATGTAAAAACCATTTTTAACATTAATTTAAAAAAATTTGGAGTTCCAAATTCTCTCCCTCTCCTCCCCCCACCCTGAGACAGGAAGAAAGAAAGAAAGAAAGAAAGAAAGAAAGAAAGAAAGAAAGAAAGAAAGAAAGAAAGAAAGAAAGAAAGAAAGAAAGAAAGAAAGAAAGAAAGAAAGAAAGAAAGAAAGAAAGAAAGAAAGAAAGAAAGAAAGAAAGAAAGAAAGAAAGAAAGAAAGAAAGAAAGAAAGAAAGAAAGAAAGAAAGAGGGAGGGAGGGAGGGAGGGAGGAAGGAAGCAAGGAAGCAAGGAAGCAAGGAAGGAAAGAGAGAAATT
This sequence comes from Monodelphis domestica, assembly GCF_027887165.1. Classification (NCBI taxonomy): domain Eukaryota; kingdom Metazoa; phylum Chordata; class Mammalia; order Didelphimorphia; family Didelphidae; genus Monodelphis; species Monodelphis domestica. The sequence continues at coordinate 202,996,941 of NC_077227.1, forward strand.
CTCCAATTACCTTTAAACTTGCTTCTATACTCCTGAGCGTCTTTTGACGTCTGTGATCTAGACTTAAGATGTAGAAAATGTTAGTTGTGGATTCTTTTCTTCTGGAAAGCTTACTAGCATTCCCTTGGAATCAGCTTTTAAAAAGGCAGAGAAGAGACCCTGGGAGCCAAAGCCAGAGAGGGAACTCTTTCAATGAGCAAACTTGAGCATCTGCATGATCCATCCTACAGGGAACTACAGGCCTTCAGAGACAGCAGCAGTCAAAGACATGGCTGAGAGGGTAGTAACACGGCAAGCAGAGGAGATCTCGAACATGGTGGGAACTGGAGCTGAGGCTCAGCAAGGGACAGAGCCACCGTGTGGAGGAGCAAATCCACCCAGGTGGAACAGAGTCGGAGAACCAGAGTTCTAATCCTGACTTTGGGCAAGTCAATTCACCATCTCATCTCAACATCTGCAAAAGGAAGAGTGTGGGGTTAGTTGACCATTGATGTTCCTTCTACTCAGAAGTGTGCTGGTAAATGTTGGACAATTAGCTCTCCAGAAAATAGTATACTGAACCTGCTTAAAACAAAGCAAAACAAAACAAATAAAAACCAAACTTTACCTTCTTTCTTAGGATCAATACTAAGTATTGATTCCAAGGCAAAAGAGAGGGAAAGGCTAGGCAATTGGGGTTAAAAGACTGGCCCAATTAGGAAGTAGATGAGTTCAAATTTGAATCCAGCACCTCACAGCTAGCTGCCCCTATTCCACCTACTTTAAAATTTATTCTGCATTGCTAACATCTTCTCCATTATTTAAGACTATGCAATCTACAAAATCACAAATTAAGCCCTGCTTTGCAGTATTCATGGATTTCTGAGGTAAAAATGTTCACACAGAAAAATCTAAGGGGCTTTCAAGAGTCAGTTCCAGCCCTGTCTGTGGCCCTCTGACCATACATTGACCCTGACGTCATGATGTCATTTTGGACCTCTCCAAGGACAAAGGATAACAACCAAACAAATGGTCCTTTGACCTTGCCCTTCACTGGTAGTGAGTTATGTGGACTCTACAGCGTCAGGGAAAGAGATCAATTCACTAGTCTTTATTTACTTTCCCTTGGGAGGGGGGGATCCTCAGCAAACATAATATAATTTGGAGATTTTGTATAAGTCCCTGCAGGCAACAAAATTCTCTAGAGGGATGGATTGTTTGGCTTTGTAGCAACCCCAAATTTGCTCCTCTTATAGAGGAACCTTAATTCTTGTTGAATACTGGTTAGATACCTGAAACAGGAATTGTCATAAACAGGGAGCGATGTTGACTATTTTTAACATGGATTCTTTTCCTCCCATCATTTTATTTCTATTCCCAGAATTTAGCACAAAGCCTGATACATAATAAGCATTTTTTTTATTTGAGCATTTCCAAACATTATTCACTGGAGACAAAGATAATTTTCTTTTCCTCCCCCCACCCCCCACCTCTCCCATAGCTGACTCTCGATTCCACTGGGTATCACATGTGTTCTTGATTTGAACCCATTTCCATGTTGTGGGTATTTGCATTATAGTGTTCATTTAGAGTCTCTCCTCAGTCATATCCCCTCCACCCCTGTAGTCAAGCAGTTGCTTTTCCTTGGTGTTTTTACTCCCACAGTTTATCCTCTGCTTGTGGATAGTGTTTTTCTCCTAGATCCCTGCAGATTGTTCAGGGACATTGCATTCATAGTAAGCATTTTTTAAACCTTTTTTTTGTCATTTTACTTTAAATTGGATTTTATTTAGCTTTTTAAATCTGGAGTTCCAAATTCTCTTCCTCCCTTCTCCAGCCCCTTCCTCACCCATTGAGAAGACCAGCAATATGACATCCAATACACATGTAAAGCCATGCAAAGCATTTTTCAAATATTAGTACGGCATTAGTTCTTAACCTTTTTTTTGGTCATGGACCCCTTTGTCAGTCTGGTGACTCCTATGGACCCATTATTTAAGATGTTTAAATGCGCAAAATAAATAGCATTGGAGCAGCCAGGGAGCACAGTGGATAGAGTGCCAGGGCTGGAGTCAGGATCACCTGGGTTCAAATCTGGCCTCAGACATTTGCCTAGTTCTTATAACTCTACTGCCTTGGAACCAGTCTTAGCATCAATTCTAATTGATTAATTTAATTTCAAAAAAATAAAATCAATAGGAAATAAAAGGTTAATGAAAAAATGACATAATATTTAATGCCCCCCTCCCCAACCATCTGTGGACCTTGGGTTAAGACAATCCTAGCTCTGGGTTTTGATGCAGGTGCTTTGCATTTTTTTTAAACTCTTACTTTCCTTCTTGGAATCAATACCATGAATTGGTTCCATGGCAGAAGAGTAGTAAGAGCTACCCAGCTGCCCCCTGAACTTTCTACTTGACAAAATAAAGCACATCTTATATTTGATGCCTTGTTAGCCTGAGTGCTTGCCCAGGAGGTTAGGCCTTTTTCTTCTTCTTCTTTTTCTTTCTTCTTCTTCTTCTTCTTCCTTCTTTTCTTCTTCTTTTCTTTTTCTTCTTTTTCTTTTTCTTTTCTTCTTCTTCTTCTTCTTCTTTCTTCTTTTTTTGTAGAGAGCAGAAGAAATCTTAGTGAGAGCATGAACCAAACAGATTTGTGTAAGATAGTCCCAAGGTTGAACATGGTCCAGGCAAACTTGGGATTTTGATTCTGGACTAATTAATTTTTATTTTAAATTAATTTAAATAAATTAAAATTGTTTTCAATTGAGAAAATAATGTATTATTATTTTCAAACACAGGAATAGAAATATAACATAACTTGCTGGAATAAAGGAGATAGAGCAGAGAACTGTGTAGCAATCAGTGGGGAGACAAAATTTGAATGCAAGTAGAAGTGACATTTGGTTCAGTTTGATGATGGCTGGATAAATTTAAGAGGTTTTGACAACTTGAATGTTTTGCTGCCCTATGTTGGTGGTCAGAGCCTGAAGGGGAGGATTTGAGGCTACTCCCATGTCTGGGATCATTAGTCTCCCAATCAACCAATAAGAGTTTATACCATTGCCTGGGATCCTGAATTAAGGGCAGAAATGTGATGAGTGAAATTAATAATAATAAATAATTAGAATTTGTATAAAGGACAGCTAGGTGGTACAGTGGGTAGAGTGCCAGGCTTGGAGTTGGGAAGACTCATCTTCCTGAGTTCAAATCCAGTCTCAGACATTTACTAGCTGAGGGACCCTGGATAAATCACTTAATCCTGTTGGCCTCAGTTTCCTCACCTATAAAAATTAGCTGGAAAAGGAAATGGCAAGTCACTCCAGGATCTTTGCCCAAAAAAATGCCAAATGGGATCACAAAGAGTTGGATATGACTGAAAAAAAATGATTGAACAATTTATATGGCACTCAAAGGTTTGCAAAGGGCTTTATAAATATTATCTCATTGGATCATAACAACCTCCAGGGAGGTAGGTGCTACTATTATTCCCATTTTACAAAGGAGGAGAATGAGGCAGATGTTGAGATTAAGTAACTTTTCCAGGGTCACTCATCTAAATAAATGTCTGAGGCCAAATTTGAACTCGAGTCTTCCTGACTCCAGAGGCAGTACTCCATCCAAAGTATATACCACCTATGTAAAGCATAATTGTTACCTAATTGCTTCTCTCAGATTCCAAGGGATACTCAGAGTTGTATATTCTGGAATTAAGTGAGAAAGCCTGTGTTTACATTCTCCTTACCCTTCATGACTTTCTTAACTCAGCCTTCCTGAGAGAGATGGAATACAGACTAGGCTCATGGTCCCTCGGGGGAGGAAGAGATCTGAGATCCGGAGGGGAGGAGGGAAGCAGAGAGAGGTTGACCCTTCCCTTTAACAAGGTCCTTAATTCCACCCCATGCTCCTAAGCCTCATCAATCAGGGTTGTATATTTATTTTGCAGGAGCTATAACCAGAGCAGTATAACTATAGCTGGGGCCCGGGCGACAGGAAGGAAGGCACAGCGGTCTCCAGCAAGGTTTCAGAACTGGGTTAGTGTCAGAGCTCCTTCTGTATTCTGTGTATGACTCTTATAATAAACCGGTACTATGTTGTTGTTGTTGTTGTTTTGTTTTTTAAACCTTTATCTGTTTTAGAATGGATACTAGCATCAGTTCACAGCCAGAACAGCAAGGACCAGGCAATCAGGACTAAATGACTCACCCAGAGTCACACAGGGAGGAAGTGTGTGAGGCAATATTAGAACCCAGGACTTCCCATCTCTGGGCTTGGCTCTTTATCGGCTGAGCTACCAGCTGCCTTAGCCTTCCTTATACTATGTTAAAAGCATAAATCTAGCCCTCAGATCTTGACTGGCAAAAAAAAAAATAATAATAATACACCTAGCACAGAGCACATCAGATTCTAGAGTTGGAAGGGATCTGACTTCATCATTTTACAGATAAGGAAACTGAGTCAAAGAGAAGGTAATAAGTAGCAGGGCTGAGATTCAAATCCAGGCACTCAGGGTTGCTTCCATCTGATACTTCTGGCTCCCTCCAATAAAGTAGGCTTTCAAGGAGAAGGGGGCCCCTGATGGTGAGTCCTGGCCCTTTAACGTCATAGCCTTCTTGCAGGGTTGGTTCAGATCACAAAATAGCACATGTTGTGTGTGATTACCTTGTGGGTGATGAGCCATTATCATAAATCCCTCTTCTCTGTAAGCAGCTGGGTTTGACATTCTCTACTGTAAAGAACCATTACCTGGAGCAATTCATCTCCTTGGGCGAGAAGCCTACCAAATGTTGTGCAGGGGCAGTGCTGGGTTGCCTTTTTTTCCTTCTTCTAAGTTTTATGTATTTGCTAGGCTGATCATAAGCCAATCACTCCATAGCAAGGTGCTCTGAGATTTTCTCTGCTGTCTCCTGTTCATCTGACCTCATGGTGGTCGGGTTCAAATATAACTAGCTGGGTGACCCTGGACAAGTCACTTGACCCCCATTGCCTAGCCCTTGCCACTTTCCTGCCTTGTAACCAATACTTAGTATCAATTCTAAGACAGAAAGTAAGGGCTTTAAAAAAAAATAAACAAGTAAAGGAAGGAAGGAAACAAACTTTTCTTAAGTAGCTATGTGCCAGACACTATGCTAAGTGCTTTACAAATATCTCATCTAATTTACTCAATCGCCCTGGGAGATAGACACTATTATTTATCCTCATTTTACCAGTGAATAAATTGGGGGGAGGGGATAGAGAAAAGTTAAATGACTTCCCCAGGGACGCACAGCCAGAAGTATCTGAAACTAGATTTGAACTTGTCCTCCTGACTCCAATTTGGAATCAAGTCCAAACTCCTTAGCTCAACATTCATGCTTTTCCACATTCCAGCTACTTTTCCAGGCTTACATTGCACTCCCCTACATGTGCTCCACGCAGCCAGCTGACCTATATTACACGCTGTGCCAAGAACATCCTGTTATTTCCTATGTTCCAGCTTTTGCTTGTGATTTTCCCTATATATTTAATGCCCTTCTCTTCCCTTTCCATTCCTCTGATAGAAACGTTACCCAGCTCAAATGCCAATTTAACTCAACAAGCACTTATGTAGCGAGTACTCGGTGTTCAGGACACATGATGAAAAAATGACTGTTCCAGACTTGGAGGAGTTGAAAATCTAATAGAAATGGTATGGTATGCATAGAAATGAGTTTTAAACAAGAGAGAATGTGATAAAGGCAAAAGCAAGGTGCTCTAAAAGAAAAAATATTTTATCTAAATGTATTGATTTATTTTTATTTGCTACATTCAAATCCCCAGTTAACTCCCACCCTTAGAAAAGGCATCCTTTGACAAACAGATATATTGATATATAAAACTGCGTCTTATTTATTTCTGTTTATCAGCTCTTTCTCTGGAGGTGGACTTACACAAGTCATCCTTCAAACAATGTTTCTGTTGCTGAATAGAATGTTCTCTTGGTTCTGCTCATTTCACTCTTCAGAATTTCTAAAGAAAATTTGAGAAAGAAAGAGAGCATTTTCAACTGGAGGGATGAGGGAAGGTTATACAGACAAGGTACTTCCTTGGTTGTTAGTGTCCCCTGTACTTGAAGAGGACCAAAATGACAAAATGGTGAAATCTTTTGATTCAGGCTAAATTGGATTTAAGTGAGGCACAGACTCGTTGGCCTCACTCTCTCTTCCAGAATCATCAAAGTCCAGTATCAAGATAGGGGCAGCTAGTGGATAGCTCTGTGGATAGAGGAGATGGGAAGACCTCCATTCAATTCTGTTGAACACATACTTTCTAGCTGTGTGACCCTGGGCAAGTCATTTAATCTCAATTGCCTAGGCCATATCACTCTTCTACCTCGGAATCAATACTTGGTATCTGTTCTAAGACTGAAGGCAAGGATGTAAAAAAAAATAAAAAAGAATGGACCATTGATGGCCCAGAATACATGGATGACCTTGGCTTTTTTTGATGTGTGAGTTTTCCACAGCCCTCTTTTCTGCCACCATCATGACCACTGGAAGAAATTATTCTCATCCACACATATAAATTATATAAAGTAAAGATGAGAGCTGGGTGGCAGGAGGCCACCAAAGGAGGAGAGCAGCTCTGAAAAGGGCTCAACAAGCCCTCCTACCGAAGGTGCCAGTCTTCCCTGAACACCCCACATGGCCTGGTGCTTCATTAGTTGGGCTTTGAAGGAATAGAAAGATTTCAAAAGGCAGAGATGGACGTAGGGTGTATAAGGAGGGAGGGCCTAGGGAATGAAGAGAGGCAGAGAACAGCTAGCTTGACCGTAAAGCAGACTATGTGAAATAAGGCTTTTAAAAAAGCAGGATAGAACCAGGGTTGCGGAAAGGCTTCGTTAAATGGTAAGCTACAAAGATTTGTATTAGATTCTGTAGGCAATAGGGAGCCACTGTCTTTTCTTGAGCAGGGACATGGTATGATCAGGCCTTTGCACTAGAAAGTTTCTCATCTCCACAAAGCATTCCCTGATTTCTACAGTGAGAAGAAATTTATCCTTTCTTCAATCTTATAGACCTTTGTCCCTCTTTAAGGGGTTATTGTATTCTATTTTGTATGATAGTAATTTGTACAGACTCCTGGAGGACAGGAATTGTGTTGTGTCTCATTCATCTGTGTATTTGGTATGTGATGAATGAATGAATGAATGAATGAACAAGAAGCAGTATTGTGATGATTTAGTCTGATCACTCATATTTTACAGATGCAGAAACTGAGATTCAGGAGGTCAAATAAGTTCATCAATGTCACAGAACTAGCAACTTGACAGGGGTGAGACTCGAACCCAGTTCTCTAGAAGCCAGGCAGATACCTTGAGTTCAAGTCCTAGTTCTGTCTCTTAATAGCTGTGTGACTATGGACTAGTCACAGTGTCTTTATAAAATGGGGACAAGAGGGGGCTGGAGGGGGGAGGTACTTGTATACCTACCTCAGAAAGTTGTTAACAAAAGTGCTTTATAAACCATAAAGCAATGGGGGCCAATATGGAGGGGGATTAACCACAATCAGTTTTGAATCCCAGACTTTCTATTGGGGATCATCTAATGGCATTGGCTTTACATGGGGAAGTAGATTTAGCAATAATCCAAGGCTAATATAATTAGGAAAAGCAGCAAATGAATGATTTTCAAACCAGAAAAGATCTTCTTTTCTGTTTACCTTAGACTCTCTGAAGCACAACTCCATCAAGGAGATGACACCCAAAGCAATTGTATTCAATTCAAATGACCAAGAGTATATTTTATGATATATAGGCAGTTTGGTGGCGCAGTGGATAGCACCCTGGATGCAGATTAGGGAAAACTCATCTTCATTAGTTCAAATCCAGCCACAGATATTCACTGGCTGTGTGACCTGGACAAGTCACTTCACCCTGTTTGCCTCAGTTTCCTCATCTATAAAATGAGCCGGAGAAGGCAATGGTAAACCAACTCCAGTGTCTCTAACAAGAAAACCCCAAATGGGGTCACAGAGAGCTGAACACAACTGAACAACACCACAACAACATTAAGTATTTACGAGGAACAAGGAGCTGTGTTGTGCTGCCTGTGTTCTAGTTCAGGGGTTCTTAATTTGGGGCTCATGAACTTCTTTGTTTTTTAAATATTTAGACAACTGACATTTAATATTTTAATAATATAACCATATAGCAAATGTTACAGTCTATATAATATGGTAAATGTTAATTATAATATATCATTTATACATGTAACATTTAATGTTTCAATATAATTTCTTTCTTTTGTAATACTATGTATTTTATTTTATGTGTTTAAAAGTATTCTGGGGCAGCTAGATGGCTCAGTGGATTGAGAGTCAGAGGCATAAAAATAAGTTTCTTATTATATTATATACAATAATGAGTTCTATAGAATATATATAATTCTGTCAACTTTCAGGCACTTCCTAGGTCTTTTATACATTCTCAAGCCAAGTAGGAGTGACTGTGTAATGAACCCATCCAATTCCTTGAATATGCTAGAAATCAAGTCATTGGAATCTCTGGATTTGGGTGCCTTGGGTTCATTTCTTTTCTTATCCTTACTGTTTGGTTACATTTACCATACTCTCCCACGGGTTGCTTTCCTTATCTTCTGTACACATAAAGGACCCGAGGAGAGTAAAGAAATTCACAAGGACATTGACCCTTCCCTGCAGGCCCCCGGCTTCTGCTCATTGCATCTGGATCTCCTCATGTCTAGGGAAAGGCAAGCTTCTCCCTCCAGAGCTGAGGTCCAGATTGAGAGGGAGGAAGGGAGGGAGGAAGGGGGCGATCCAAAGTCGCCAGTCCAGATTGATAAGAGAAACAGAACTCAGGTGGCCTGAAGTTTAGCCCCTCTAGGCATCCTTGCCTCTGACTGGGTTCTCATCTCCCTGGTTCAAGGCGTTCTCAGCTGCCAGAGACACTAACAAGTGGGGCTGAGTTGTAATTAAGATTTCATTCATTTCTGTAGTATGGTACAGCTGCAGCATACAGAATGAGGGAGGAGGGGCCCTGGGCTCTGCTTCCCTCCCTCCTCCCAGCTCCCCCAGCCCCCCAGCTCTCCCCAGTCATCCGCTCAGTACAATGACAGGGAGATGGGTACCAGAGGCCAAACAGCTGTGCGCTTTCCCCTCCAGCTGCTCTAAGGTGGACAAGCTGGAGCCCAGGAGTCAAGCAATCCCCTCTGGCTCCGCAGGGTCCCTGGAGCTGAGCTGGAGGAGAGGGGATGCTTGCAGAATTGGAGGATTCATGCTTCAGGACTCTCAGTAATGAGGAGGAGCGTTGAAGAGGCTGAGGCCGTGGGACTAGCAGCAGGAGTGGGGCTGCTGATATTAAGAGTGTTTATGAGATAACCTCTCCTGGCTGCCATTCCATCAGGCCTCAGGAGCCTGGGATACTCCTTTCTTTGTCCATCCCTGGGGCTGGATCTGAGCTCAAAACACTTCTTTTGGCTGGTGCCAGGGAAAATGTTGGGAATGAACAGGTTTCCTCCAAAGACACTCCCACTCCCCCTTTGCTGGGGGCCCCTCCTGGGCCTGGCTCTCCAGCCCTGGTGGAATAGGAAAAACTCAGGGAGGAGGGGGCCCTGGGAGCTTGCAAAAGCCTTCATGTAATTGGGGTGGAAAGGGGGCCAGGAAAAGCTGCGTTTGGCCCCAGAGCACTTATCACTGTAATAAGAACAGCTAATATTTCTAGAGCATTCCAAGGTTTTCAAAATGCTTTACAGTAAGTGTGTTGTCTCATTTAATCCTCATAACAGCCTCCTAAGGTTGATGCTGTTATCATCCCTGAATTATACAAATGAGGAAGCTGAGGCAAACACTGCTTAGGTGATTTGCCCAGGGTCACGTAGTTACTCACTGTCTGAGGAAGAATTTGAACTCAGTTCTCCCTAACTCCGAGTCTAATGTGCTAACCATTACAACAGAGGGTTTTGGAACCTTTTTTGTTATGGACCCCTTTGACAATCTGGTGAAATCTATGGACCCCTCTTGGAATTTTTATATTCACATATATACATATATAAATTATATAAGGTAAGGATTTATATATATATATATACATATACATAAATTATATAAGGTAAGGGTTTAATGCATAAATTATATTACATACATATATAAATTCTATAAGATAAAGGTGTATGTTCACATATATTAATTATATCTATATGTACATATATGTTATATTTATACATACATAAATTATATAAGGTAAAGGTTTTATATATACACATATAAATCCTTACCTTTTGTCTTAGAATTGATACTAAGTATTGGTATTTATTTATATATTTATTTATATTTATATATATATATATATTTAAGGTTTAAATTAGAGTTAAGTGACTTGTCTAGGGTCATACAGCTAAGGAAGTAGCTGAGGCCACATTTTATTTCTTTATTTTATTCCAATAACAAATTTGCACATAAGTTTTCCAAAGTTACATGATTCATGTTGTCCCCCTCTCCTCTTTCTTCCCCCCTCCTGGAGTTGACAAGCAATTCCACTGGGTTATACATGTGTTATCACTCAAAACCCATTTCCCTATTATTCATTTTTAAAGAGAATAATCTTATAAAACAAAAAACTCTAAAACTTATGCCCAAATAAACAAGGGCTAAATCATATACTTCCATCTGCATGCTTCCTCCTTGGGTTCTTTCTCTGGAGGTGGAGAGCATCCTAAGGGAAGAATAAAGAATTAACAACACCTTCCAGCTAGCAAAGTAGCTGGTAGCAAAGTCTATCACATTTGGTGGTCCCACAGTATTTCAGTCACTGTGTAAAATGTTCTCCAGGTTCTACTTTTTTCACTCTGCATCAGTTCACTCTGAAATCATCCTGTTTACCATTCCTTATAGCACAATAGTATTCCATCACTCTCATATACCACAACTTGTTCAGCCATTCCCTAGTTGTTGGACATCCCTTCAATTTCCAATTCTTTGCCACCACAAACAGTGTAGTTGTAAATATTTTTGTACAAACAGGTCCTTTCCTATTTTTTATCTCTCAGGCCACATTTGAACCCAGTATCTCCCATATCCAGACCTTGGCTCCATCCACTTAGCCACCTAGCTGCCCCCCTCCAAGAATAATATTTTTAAATGCAAAAAAAGTACATAAGATTACAAAGTATACCAATTATACTGATATTAAAAAGTAACCTTTTTTCCCATCCAAGTTTTCAGGACCCTTGAAATCAATCTGCAACATTAATTTAAGATGTCCTGGCCTACGTCATCTAGTTGTGGTCAATGTGGTACTAGTGGAAAGAATATTTCATTTGGAAGCCAGGTGACTTGAGTCTAGTCCTGGGTTTGAAACTCACTTCAGCTACTTACTATTTGACCTTACTATTTTGGGTAAATCATTTAGCCTAACTCTGAGCTCTAATTTCCTCACTTGCAAAACAAGGGTAATAATAATTATCTGGCCAAATCAAGGAGTAGTTGTGGAGAAAGTCTTTTAAAAACTAGATGAGCTTTAGTTAAATGTAAATGCTATTTGGGCCAGTACAGGTAGGTCAGGGGTCCCCTGAGTCACATAGCTTTTGTCCATCATGATGGGCTGATTGCTGCTAGGAGCAGCCAGAAGAGGGCAGAGCAGAGTATGGCCATCCCTAATGTCCAGCTGTTGGTCAGAGAGCTAGGGCAGAGCAGCTACCTACAGCTGTCTCATTGAGTCTAGGGCAGCACCACAATCAGGGGGAGATGGCAGCCATACAACTGTCAATACCAAACTCTCAGAGTTACAGAGCATGCCTGTCATTTATGTTAATCATCAATTATTTTTCAGGGGCAGCTAGGTAGCACAATGAATAGGGAGCCAGACCTGGAGGCAAGAGGTCCTGGGTTCAATTGTGGCCTCAGACTTCTTAGCTGTGTGACCCTGGGTGAGTCACTTAACCCTAATTGCCTAGCCATTACCACTCTTCTGCCTTGGAACCAATATCCAGTATTGATTCTAAGATGGAGCTATGGGTTTTTTTAAATAATAAATCAATAATCAATAACTCTGGGGCAGCTAAGTAGCACAGTGTTTAAGAGAGCCAGACCTGGAGACTAGAAGTCCTATATTCAAATCTTGCCTCAGACATTTCTTAGCCATATAACCTTGGGTGAGTCACTTAACCTGAATTACCTAGCCCTTAACACTCTTCTGCCTTGGAACCTATACACAGTATTGATTCTAAGATGGAAGGAAAGGTTTTTATAAAAAATAAATAATAAATAGTTCAGGGGCAGCTAGTTAGCATAGTGGGTAGAGAGCTACACCTGGAGTCAGAAGGACCTGGGTTCAAATCTTACCTCAGACACTTCTTAGCTGTGTAACTCTGGGCAAGTCACTTAACTCCAGTTGCCTAACCCTTTCCACTCTTCTGCCTTGGAATTGACACTTAAAATTATTCTAAAACAGAAGGTAAGGATTTTTAATTTTAAAAAATCCCACATTATTTTATTTATTTATTTTTTGGAATATTTTCCCATGGTTAAATGATTCATATTCTCTCCCTCCCCTCTTCCTTCCCACTCCTGGAACTGACAAGCAATTCCACTGGTTTATACATGTGGTAAGAGTTGGGAGGGAGACACAAGGTAAGAGTTTTTGAAAAAAATCAATAATTCAATTTTTTTTATAAAATGGATCTGGTAAATACAAGAGCCCCTGCTACATTTATAAAGGCTCATTTTGGAAAGCGTGCTGGACTTGATCTCAGGAGACTTGTGTTCAAATCCTGCTTCCTAACTGCAGGACCATTAGCAAACCTTTCCAAAGTTCTCTTTTCTCATTTATAAAATAAGGAGAAGATTTTTTTGTCTTGAGTGATAGTCCATGTTTAACCCAGTGAAACTGCTCATCAGCTCTGGGAGGGGGGAAGAAAAAGGGGAGGGAGACAACATGAATCATGTAACCATGGAAAAATATTTTAAAAATAAAATTATATTTAAAGAATAATAAAATAAAATGAGAAGAGGGTTTGAGTGATAAGACATGTATAACCCAGTGGGATTGCTTGTCGACTCTGGGAGTGGGGAGGGAAAAAGGGAGGAAGAGAAAATGAATCATGTAACCATGGAAAAATATTTTAAAAATAAAATAATATTTAAAAAAATAATGAAATAAAATAAGGAGAAGAATACTTGTACAAGCTACCTCATAGGGTGGTTGTTGAGAGAATGCTTTGTAAACCTTCAACTGACACACCAACGCCAGTTGTTGTTTTCCGGTGTCCTAGCCAGTTCTCCATCGCTGCCATGCTATGGCTGGCCAATGGTAGGTCTGTGCACATCAAAGGCGCCAAAGGTAGACAGAGCCGAGGCCACCGCCAGATGGAATCCATCGAATCAACAGTGCCTGGGCAAAAAGTGGCCCTGCCACCGCCTACAGCAGCATGTGGGCGAGGCCCAGGGTAGCCAAAGGGCTACTAGCCGTGCCATGCCAGGATGTCCAGAGCAGAAATGCAAGAACAAGCCGGCCAGCCCCTGGCCAGATCGCTAATGAGAAAGCTGGTGGCTCTGGGCAGCTGGCAAGCAACTCCAGGGGCCAAGCAGTTGTCACATTGTGACTGAGGCAGGATTGACACGTGTAGGTGATTAAGCCAACAGCTGGGCAGGAAAGGGCAATCCCTGCCCGAGGCAGAGGGGACAGGGTCCTATAGAGGGGGTGAACCGGGAGATGGAATCCAGACTTCCAGGGGAAGGGCCGAGAGCTGCTCCTGGCACGGGAGCCCAGGCCCAGGGCTCCATGCTGGATCAGGCAGGCGAAGGCAGGGAGAGAAGAGGAGCTGACAGGTCGTGGCTCAGCCTGTCTCCCCAAAGCCTCTTTCCTTTTATGGCAGCTGCTGACATCCCTTTCTCCTTCTCTCCCAAGCCTGCCATGGTGCCCCCTCCTGACTCAGCCAAGAGCTTCGGGCTGTCTGCACATACTGTAAAAGCAACAGTTTCCTGGCACGAGCCACCCTGCCAGGTTCAGACCCTGGAACTATTTCCCATCCACCGAGGCAGAAGCCAAGAGGTAGAGGAGCAGCTCAGGTCCAGCCCAGCCAGGAGCATGGAGGGTGGCTGGTGGGAGGATCCGGGGGAGGTGAGCTGCCACTGAATGCCATTCAGGGTCCCTTCCGAACAGCTTTCACATGAAAACAGAGCTCTTGAGGAGTCTGGCAGTTATGTCCCCCTCCTTTCAGGGGGATTGGCAGAAACAGGTGTCAGAGGTCCCTGGCAGCTGTTGTTGAAAGAGAGTTCCCTCCGCTGCTCTCCCCACGACCGTCCCAGGGAACAATTAATCTGTAGGCTTTTCTTTGGAGTTATTGAGGGGGCCCAGGGAATAAGAAAGCTTTGAAGGTACAAGGAGCTTAATAGGTACCTCGGTGAGAGAGCGGGATAGTAATGGAGCTGTGGGTGGCATGGTAACTGGATACGGTGGCAACCAGTATGGCGTCTTTAAGAGAGAGATCTGAAGGACAAGAGATGAGGAGTGGGAACTCTGCCAGGGGCAGGGGGCCTGGAACCTCCAATACAGCCGGGCCTGGGAGAGGAGGAAAGGGCTCCGGAGCTGCACATGAGGACCCAAATGTAACTGACCTTGGGGCAGACCTCTTGTCTATTGTGACTCTAGCAGGGAAGTCCCATTCCACTGCGGAGGGACTGGCAGAAACAGGCATCTGCCACCCTGATGGGGTACCTGGCAGGTATCCCTCGAGGGAAGGGAGTGTATTTTGTGCTTAAGATTTAAAAGCAGCTTACTGTACAATCCCACTCTTGAAACTTTCTCCCCAAATGGTTGAACAAGCTGTGGCATGAGGTTGTAATGGAAAACTATTGCACCATTAAGAAATAACACAGGATGAGTTCAGAAAAACCTAGAAAGAGTTATATGAACTAATGATGCTAAATGAAGTCATCAGGTAGATTACGGTCTCCCCAAAGCCTCTTTCCTTTTATGGCAGAGGAGGTAAACAGGAACAGAAATATTGTAGGATGACCAACTGTGAAGGGCTAAACGATTACCAGCAAAATATGGTTCCAAGATAATTCCAAGGAATTTTTAATTTTAAAAAAAATGCCATCCATGGTCAAAGAAGGAACTATTGTAATTTGATTACAGATCAAAGCATGCCACCTTTCACTTTATTTCCTTTATGAGGCTTTTTTGTTATATGTGTCTTCAGTCACAACATCAGGAATGCGGAAATATGTATTGTATGAAAGAATTGATTTAATCTATATCAGACTATTTATCACCTGGGGAGGGGGAAATGGAGGGAGAGAAAGAATCTGAATCACAAAATGTCAATAAATAATGATCACAAATTGTTTCTACATGTTATTTTTTTACCAATTACATGTTATAAGAAATTTCTACACAAGTTTTCCTAAGTTATACAATCGATCTACACATAATTGAAAAAAATAAAATTCATAAAAAAGAAGAAACTTTCTCCAAGGATATACACACACACACACACAAACACACACACACACACACACACACATACACACACGGACACATCATCACCACCACCACCACCACCACCACCACCACCGAGAACAAGCCTCTCTCTCTCTCTCTCCTTCTAAAGCTCAATCACTATCATGATAAAATGGGACAGCTTAAACATAAGCCCAGAGGTTTGGGCTCTTGAGTTTGTCGTTTGGGTCTCTGATGCTTAAAGGTAACCTTATCCTGGATCTCTTCCTGTTTGGTGGGGAGAAGTACAGCGAGTATAGTGGGACCAGGCACAACTACCTATACTGGGACTTACCATGACCTGAGCTGGTTTTAGAAGATGGAGAAAGTCTCGACTCTAATAAACCAGGGCAACCCTTCAGATTGGGGTCCCTGTGCCATTCCCCTACAATCTCAGGACTCAGCCCATCAGCTTCTTAGTAAGGGAGATTGGTAGGACAGGTGCCACTTCCCAGGATAAAAGGTACACAAATCCCTATGGTTTGGTAGTAGGAAATCAGGATGCTTATTTCCAGAAGGAAGATGAAACCAGCTTCCAGCTAGTGGATGGCAGCATTGTCACAGAAGATAGCCTGCCAAGTGAACAGGATGAGGTCTGTGCCATGGAATCTTCCCAGAGACGAGAATGGCAGGAACATGTTACAATTCCACAATCAAACCTTGTTCAGGAGGGCAGCTAGATGGCTCAGTGAATACAGAGCCAGGTCTGGAGATAGGAGTTCTTGGGTTCAAATGTGACTTCAGACACTTCCCAGTTGTGAGACTACAGGCAAGTCACTTAACCCCAATTGTCTAGTCTTTGCTTTTCTGTATTGGCACCAATATAACTGTAACTATATATATATATATATATATGTATGTATGTATGTATGTATTTTTTTAGTCAGTTACATGTAATAAATTTCCACACAAGTTTTCCCAAGTTATATGATTGAACTTATCTCCCTCCCTTCCATCCCTTCCCCCTCCCAGTACTGACAGGCAATTTTATCTGGGTTATAGATGTATTATCATGCAAAACATTTCCATATTGTGAATTTTTGTAAGTGAATAATCATCTAAAACCAAAACCCCAAAACATGAAACCGAATGAACAAGTGAAAAATCATCTGCTTTCATTTGTATTCTGACTCCAACAGTTCTTTCTCTGGAGGTGGAGAGCATCCTTTGTCACAAGTCCCTCAGAATTGTCCTGGATCATTGTTTTGCTGAGAGTAGTGGAGTCTACCACAGTTGACTATCCCACAATACTGCTGTTACTGTGCACAATGTTTTCCTGGTTCTATTTATTTCACTCTGCAGGAACTGATATGATTCTAAAACAGAAGGTGAGGGTTGTTGTTTTTTTTTTTAACTTTGCCCATAAGGGAAATGAGCAGGGTTAAAGGAAGGGGAAGGGAGACCAGGGGAAAAATAGATGGAAAAGAGAGGAAGAGAAAGGGAGGAAGGGTCTATATCTTGATTTAACTGATGAAGAGGAAGAGGTAAAAAGAGGAAGAACCCTAAACCAAATGGTAACGGTACAACACAATTTTTAAAAAAATCTTTACCTTCCATCTTAGAATCAATACTAAGTATTGGTTCCAAGGCAGAAGAGAGGTAAGGACTAGACGAGTGACTTATCTGCCGAAGGTCATAGAGTTAAGGCATATCTGTGGCTAGATTTGGACCCAGGATAGCCTGTCTCCAGGCCTGACTATCTATCGAGCTACCTAGCTGCCTCTGTGCTGCAATTCTTAACTCCATTTGTTTGGAAAGGATTGGGGAATTTTGTAATGTATTATCTCATTCAATTCAATTATCTCATTCAAACCAAAGCTTAATAGGTAAAATAAAGGAACCTTTTTAAAAATATTTTTTTAAGATGACCTCAGAGTATCAGAAAAGATGATATTCTTTTCAGGGATATTGTCAATGGTTACCACCTTCCTGCCCCAAATATCAATTTCCCTGTCTTCCTGATATGTCAATAACATCTGCCTCCCCATGCAAGCCCTTCCCTCCACACATATACACATACATGTATATATACAGGTATATATATACACATGCATGTGTGTATATATGTGCCTGCTACCCCCATGCATGTGTACATGTATACATATAAACAATCCCAGGTGAGGACCATCATAAATATAACACTGGAAGGAAGTTGTCTCATCCAAACCCCCCATTTTACAGATGAGAAAACTGAGGCTCAGGGAGGTTTGGATCTCCTATTTTCCTTAGGATTCTCCTATATCATCCAATCCCAGGTTTAAGGACAATAAAGCTGGGTGCCAAGATAGAAACAGAAGCCCTGGTAAAACCAGCTTTCTCAGAGGTCTGTCACTTCCCAGGGGACTTGAGTCCTTGGGGGATCCCAGCTGCAGGAAGGGGGAAAAGTAGTCTGGGGGCTCCATGCTGTCTTCCTGGTCCCGAGGCCACCTTCTCATCTTGACTTTTAGGCAATCTAGTCACATCAATGAAGGCTGCCAAGTCATCAGACAGAAGAGGCTCTACTAAATGATCCTTTATTTTTTATCAGAATTCGTCTGGCAGATAAGTGGCTCAATGGATGAAGAGCTAGGCCTAGAGATGGAGAAGTCTTAGGTTACAATCTGACCTCCAATACTTCCTAGCTGTGTGACCCTGGGCAAGTCACTTACCCTCCCTGCCTTTGCCTAGCCCTTACCACTCTTCTACCTTGGAACCAATACACAATATTGATTTTAAGATGGAAGGTAAGAGTTCTAAATAAACAAAACCAAAAACTTCCAATAACCCCATTTCTCCTCCCTTCCATAGGAAGATTTAGATGGCAGAATTCTATCCAGTTTAATACAAGAATTTATTAAGCACCTACAAAAAGGCCAAGCATCATCTCCGGCCAGAGAAGTGAAGACAAAAATGGAAGTCTCTGCCTTCAAGGAGATTACATTTTACTAGATAAGATTCTGTAGGCTATTCAGTGCTCTTCTATAGGACTTGCAGCTTGGTGGGAGCTGAAACTGGCAGTCTAGGGGCTCCCTCCCAACCCCCAGAGTCCAGAAACTGTCCCCTAAATTTCTGATTGCTCCCCAGCAGGGGGCTCCCCTCATCCATAAGAACTGCCCCACACAGGATGCAAACCCATTAGCAGGGCTTTTTTCCCTCTTGGACAAATGCAGAAAACTGTACCTGGTCCAACTGGCATAAAGTGTGTCCTCGATCAGGGGGCCTGTGGGTCACTGTCTCGATGGGGCAAAGGGACAAAATGGAGCCCCTGGAGAGGGCTGCTGGAGAGGCTCCAGAGGGTGAGGTGGGGGAAGAAGAACTAACTCCTGTCTGCCTGACACCTGATCATTTCCTCATTTAACTATCCTTATTTGTTGAAGTTATGTATATTTTGTTTTGTTCTTTTTCTTTTCTCACTGTGGGGAGATGGAAGAGGGAGAAAATAAATACTTTTTAATTGAAAAAAATGTTTTAAATTAAATTAAATCTATTCTAACTATCTTTTTGAATTAGGTGTTAAACAGTGTTGCTCCTACACTGCCATGTGCTGTTAGCAAACTCTAAATTTGGTGCCTTCTAAATTTAGCACTGGGAGGCAAAGTTGTGGTTTCCCCACCCTAGTCATGGTCCTTGCCTGCCAGGGAGCCTCCACCCCTTTCCCAATCGGTCCACGATAAAGGCCACCTTTGTTGCCAGGACTGTTAAGAAGGCCTGTGGCTCAGTCTTAAAGACCAGCTAGCCCTGGCCCAGGATAGTAAGCGTCTGCCTCTGCTGCTGCTCCCTGCATGGGGGTGGGGAGACCCCCCAAGACCACCTAGGGTGGCAGCAGCCTGGCCACAGAGAACGAAGGGCATGGGTGGGGCCACTGTGGTCAGTGTTAGAGGATTCTCTTGCTGCTCTGCAAAACAAGCAACCCTCCTGGCCCTCCGTGAAGCTGTTCTCGCATGGTCAGTGTACTACCTCCATCAGACTCTCAAGGGTGTGGGAGGGCAGGGAAAAGGAAGAGGTGAGCTATGGTAGGCGCCAAAGTGGGTGCTGTCACTTTAAAGAGGCTATGGACCTCGTAACAAAAATAATAATTAATAGTAGTAAATAATATTAATACCAAGCATTTTCTAGGTTTACTTTAGGATCTGCAAAACACTTTGCAAACATCTTATTTGATTCTGATGACAACTCTGTCAGGTAGCTACTCATATCCTTATTTTACACTTCAAGAAATTGAGATAGACAGCATTTATATGATTTCCCCCAGGATCACACAGCTAAATGTCTAAGGTACAATTTGAACTCAGGTCTTCTTGATTCCAGGGCCAGCATTCTACCCATTGCAACACCTGGTGGTCTATTATAGTACTGTACATTTTCTTTCCCTCCTCACTTCCGGACAGAGCTGACAAGCAATTCCACTGGGTTATACAAATGTTATCACTTAATACCTATTTCCATATTATTCATTTTTGTAAAAGAGTAATCCTTTAAAACCAAAACCCCAAATCATATACCCATATAAATAAGTGATAAATCATATGTTTTTCTTCTGCATTTCTGCTCCCACAGTTCTTCCTCTTGATGTGGATAGTGTTCTTTCTCATAGGTCCCTCAGGGTTGTCCTGGATCATCGAATTGCTACTAGTAGCAAAGTCCTTTACATTTGATCATTCTACAATGTTTCAGTTACTGTGTACAGTGTTCTCCTGGTTCTTCTCATTTCACCCTGTTATCAGTTCATGGAGGTCTTTCCAGTTCATATAGAAATCAAGCAGTTCATTATTCCTTATTTGTTTATCATTTCTTGTAGCATGTTTTTATTTATTTTGTAAAATATTTTCCAATTACATTTTGATCTGGTTTGGCACTGAAGAGTGTCATGGGTCACATTTGGCCCAGTTTTTACTTCTCTGGGTTCAAGATAATAGCGATGGGCTCAGAAGGTATTGTCAAGAATGAAGCTGTCACTGAGAGGTAGGTGGAATACCATAGAGAGGGCTAGATTTGTACTCTGGAAGACCTGAGTTCAAAGTCTGACTCTCACACTCACTATCTCTGTGATCCTAGACAAATCATTTAACAGTTTCCTAATCTATGAAATGAGGGAATTTTATCTGATGAGCTCCAAGGTCCTCACAAGGTCTCAATCTATTGTCCTAGGTGGTGTAGTGGATAGAGTAAGACCTGAATTCAAATCTCATCTCAGACACTTATTAGTATGACCCTGGACAAACCATTTAACATCTGTTTGTCTCAGTTTCCTCACTTGTAAAATGGGGAGAGTCATAGTACCTACCTCCTAGGATGGTTGTGCAGATCAAAGGAGGTATCATTGCAAGGCACTTACAATGCTATAGAAGTGTTAGCGATATCCCTTTGTGACAGTTACCATTGCCCAGGCACATTCATGTCCAACATTTAAAGCAGCTCACGGAGTAGTCCCAGACTTTCCCCCAGGGATCCAGAGCTCAGGGGAAGACAAATGCAAAAAGAGTCCCTGAGGTGATTAAATTGCCCAGAATGCCTTTGCTCTGCCACACAGCACACAGGAGTCTCATGGATCTTGCTTCCTTCCTCAGAAAACACCCAGTTCTACCATCACAATGTCACCCACCCGCCTGAATGCCAGCCCAGAAGCCTGGGCTCTCCCTACTTGTTATCTGCTGCCTACCACCCACCTCAGAAGGGGACAGTGGCTCTTGCTGGGACGATTGGTAATGAATGCTACTTTCCTGGGTCCCAAATCAATTTACTCTGCCTTTTTCTTTGGGGTAACATTGGCACTCCTCTGTGTCTTTATCATTGTGTGTTGTGGGTGGGTACACCAGGGTTTCTGTGTCCAATTTTGCAGTTTGTGTTGTTCCAGAGCCCACATGTAACTTGTACCAGTTTGGGAAAGGAAGAAGTAATGAGGGAGCAGTGAGGTGGTTCAGATAATTGAGAGCCAGGCCTGAAAACAGGAGGTCTTGGGTTCAAATCTTCCCTCAGCTGTATGACTCTGGTCAAGTCAATTAACCCCCATTGCCCAGCCCTTACTACCCTTCTGCCTTGGAGCCAATACACAGTATGGATTCTAAGGCAGAAGGTAATGGTTTTGGTTGTTGTTGTTTTTTATTTTTCTTAAAATTGTGGGAGTAAAAATCTAGAAGAAAACATGATTTATCACTTGTATATATGGGTATAGGATTTGGGGTTTTATTTTTAAAAGATTGCTCTATTACAAAAATGAATAATATGGAAATGAGTTTTGAGTAATAATATATGTATAACTCAGTGGAATTGCTTGTCAACTCTGGGAGGGGGAGAGAGACAACAAGAATCATGTAACCATGGGAAAAAATTAAAAAATAAAATAAAATTCAAATGTAAAAAAAATTTTTTTCTTTAAAGCAATAAAGGGGGGGGGGCAGCTGGGTGACTCAGTGGATTGAGAGCTAGGCCTAAAGATGAGAGGTCTTGGGTTCAAATCTGAACTCAGACACTTCCTAGCTGTGTAACCCTGGGCAAGTCACTTGACCCCCATTGCCTAGCCCTTTCCGCTCTTCTGCCTTAGAACCAATACACAGTACTGACTCTAAGATGGAGGGTAAGGGTTTAAAAAATAAATAAATACAATAAAGCAATGAAGCCATAAATTCAAACCCAGGCTAGAGCTATCTGATTTGTACCAGCTTCCTTTTAGATTCCTCTCCTTAGAGACAGGTGCTTGAGGGCGGAGTACTATAAACAAGGCTAGCATGGCCGAAAGTCCAAAGGCTGAGTGTGTGGGGTAGAGAGACCTGCATCCAGGGTGACCTTTATAGATTTCCTTATTATTCCCAACTCAGCCTGGCTCTGTTATTTCTCACATTCCCCAGCTCTGTCGTGTTGCTGGAAAGTCCTTCAGCTATTAGTCTGAACTAGCCTTGGAAAGCATCTCCTCTTCTTCACTCAGTGAAGCCAGGGTTGGAGGAAGAGGGATGGAGTCAAACAGTCCCACTCACCCACCTGAACTGTTGGCAGCTGCTTAGGAGTAAAGGGCTGGGATTAAAAATAGAAGACCAAGACTACTGTCTTCCAGCCAGCTGCCCCCAGCTCTGAACATCTGGAGCAGGGGACCCTCCCTCTTCCTTCCTTTCCACCAACTGGGCTTCTAAGCAAGAACAGAAGCAAGGCTAGCTGCTAGGGAGCCTGGGACAAGAGGAGAGCAGGCTCAAGGGTAACAATTTCCATGAGACAGGCCAAACAAATTATCCTGATGGCAAGACTATTCAGCAGAATTGCCAGGGGTGGCAAAAGTCAGTGTTATTTGCTCTTCTAGGTTCTAGAAAAATATTGCTGTTGGGTTGGGGGTTTTTTTAAGTGCATATTAATCCCGCTGGGTATTGAATAAATACTCTTAATCCTCTAAGGCAGGGGTTCTTAACCTGGAGTCTGTAAACTTGTGGGGTTTTAAGAAATATTTTGATAGTATATTTGAATAAACTGGTTTCTTCTATAAGATCTCATATATTTTATTTACTATAAAATAATTATGGTGATTATGTTTATGTATGATATAAAATTATATATTGTCGGGGCAGCTAAGTGGCACAATGGATTGAAAGCCAGGCCTGGAGACAGGAAATCCCTGGGTTTAAATTTTCCTCACTGTGAGACCCTAGGCAAGTCACTTAACCCTCATTACCTAGTCCTAATCCCTCTTTTGCCTTAAACTTGATCGTATTGATTCTAAGATAGAAAGTATGGGTTTAAAAAATTACAAATTCTAAAATAAAAATATTATTCTGAGAAGGGGGCCATAGAGACCATAACACACTCAGAAAAAGGTTAAAAACTTCTGTCCTACATGTTTCATGTGATAACATTGAATTGCTTGCCAGCTCCAGGGGGGGGGGGGGGAAGGGAAGAAGGGAAGGAGATAATATGGATCATATAACTTTGGAAAACTTAAGGAAATTTGTTATTAACATTTTTTACATTTTCTTTAAAAGAGCCTCTGTCCTATGGATAGCATAGTCCTAGTATAAAATAGTAGCTGGACCCAAGGCAAGAGGAAAGTAAAATCCAGAAGTAGAGAAGGAAGGAAGCAGGTCTTGGGCCTTTCTACCTACCTTTCTCAGAGTTGCGAAGCCAGAATAATAATCATTCGATATGGTAAAGAACCTTTCAACAGCAAAAGGTCTATTGACCACTGATGACTGCGTTGGGGACAATTACAACTTGGGGACTTTCCTACTCCAACATACACACCTAGTTCTGGGAGCTCCTCGGGCCATAGTGCTTCACCTGCCTGTCTCCTTAGGGATCCTTGATTAACATCAAACAAAAGATGAACACAACTTCCATGCAAACAGCAAACTCAAAATACTCTTATCAGCGAAACAGAACATTGTACTACTATTGCAGCAATTAACATTTAACATAGAGAACGTGTTCGTGCGACATGGCAGCAGCTCTGTCTCAGGCCCAGCCTGTGTCCTGAATTCTAGTTGTTCCCCTGAACACCAGGACCCCAGTGATTGTCCCATGGGGGGCATCGATTTAAAACTGGAATGGGCCTTAGAAGCCATCTAGGCCAACTTTTTCATTTTACAAATGCAGCCCAGAGGGAAAGCCAAAGGTCCCACATGTGTGGCAGAGCCAAGATGTAAACCCAAACCTTCTGATGAGAAAAAATTTTAATTAAATTTTATTGACATTCCTTTTTTTTAACATTGTCTAAATTTGGGGCAGCTAGTCCACACAGGGGATAGAGTACCAGGCCTGGAGATGAGATGTCTTGGATTCAAATCTGAATTCCTAGCTGTGTGACTCCAGACAAGTTACTTCACCCTGATTTGTCTTGCCCTTCTTAGAGTTGTTACTAGGACAGAAAGTGAAGTTTTAAAAAGTTTTTAATTTTAAAAAATTGCCTAAATTTCTCCCTGTATCTCTTCCCTCCCTCCTCTCAGAGAGTCAGCCCATATCACAAAGAATTTTTTAAAGGAAAAAGAAAAAAAGGGAAATAGAAAGCTAAAGGAAAGAAGGGAAACCCTGACTGGCATAGATAGATAGAAGGGGGAGAACTGATGATATAGCGGAGGCAGAACTACTCAATTTTATTTTGCTTTGATGATCTAACTCAAGAAAAATTCTCTTTGGACTGGGCTGGGCTAGAATATAAATGGTTAACAGAGAATTGAAATCCAGCATAAATGAGAAGATAAGAATGCCCCTGGACTCTGTCCTTGGCTTTGTTCCCTTTAGCATTTCAATCAAGGACTTGGATGAAGTCAAGGATGACATGCTATCCAAATCTCAACAACTTGGATGAAGTCAAGGACAATATGCCATCTAAATCAGCAGATGACACACAGAGCTAAGGAGGGATAACTAGCTAACATGCTGAATGACAGTCAGGAGCTGAAACAACAGGCTAAGAATACTTAAACAATAACAAAAAAAAAGACAAGAGGTGAGACGGATAAATGAAAAAACTTGTATAACCTGAATCCCCAAACAATTATCTCCTCACCGGTGGAGATAATGCCCCACACCTGCATGAGGGACAGCATTGAGACAGGAGGGAGAGAAGAGAGCTCCAGTTACTTCTGTCACTGTGGGCTTCGGGCTTCCAGTGCGAGAGAAAAGACGGACAATGCCAATGCCACTAAAGATTGCTGCAGGAAAAGATGACATGAAAGAAGCTGGCAGGCTCCATCAAGGCCCTACTAGAGAACTTCAAAGAATTTCCCTTTTGGGGCAACTGGGTGCCTCTGTGGATTGAGAGCCAGGCCTAGAGACAGAAGGTCTTGGGTTCAAATATGATTTTGAATACTTCCTAGCTGGGTGACCCTGGGCAAGTTACCTAACCCCAGTGCCTAGCCCTTACCACTCTTCTGTCTTGGAACCAATACCTAGTATTGACTCTAAGGTAAAAGCTAAGACTTAAAAAAAAAAATTACCCTTGAGAAAGATCTCTCTCTCTCTCTCTCTCTCTCTCTCTCTCTCTCTCTCTCTCTCTCTCTCTCTCTCTCTCTCTCTCTCCTCCCCCATCTCTCTCTCTCCCTCCCCATCTCTCTTTCTCCCTCCCCCATCTCTCTCTCCCTCCCCATCTCTCTTTCTCCCTCCCCATCTCTCTCTCCCTCCCCATCTCTCTCTCCCTCCCCATCTCTCTCTCTGTCTGTCTCTGTCTCTGTCTCCCTCCCCCATCTCTCTCTCTTTCTCTCTCTCCCTCCCCCATCTCTCCCTCCCCCATCTCTCTCTCCCTCCCCCATCTCTCTCTCTCCCCATCTCCCTCCCTCCCTCTCTCTCTCTCTCTCTCTTTCTCTCTCTCTCTCTCTCTGTCTCTGTCTCCGTCTCTGTCTCCATCTCTGTCTCCCTCCCCCATCTCTCTCTCTCTCTCTCTCTCTCTCTCTCCCTCCCCCATCTCTCTCTCTCCCTCCCCATCTCTCTTTCTCCCTCCCCCATCTCTCTCTCCCTCCCCATCTCTCTTTCTTCCTCCCCATCTCTCTCTCCCTCCCCATCTCTCTCTCTGTCTGTCTCTGTCTCTGTCTCTGTCTCCCTCCCCCATCTCTCTCTCTTTCTCTCTCTCCCTCCCCCATCTCTCTCTCCCTCCCCCATCTCTCTCTCCCCATCTCCCTCCCTCCCCATCTCTCTTTCTCCCTCCCCCATCTCTCTCTCCCTCCCCATCTCTCTTTCTCCCTCCCCATCTCTCTCTCCCTCCCCATCTCTCTCTCCCTCCCCATCTCTCTCTCTGTCTGTCTCTGTCTCTGTCTCTGTCTCCCTCCCCCATCTCTCTCTCTTTCTCTCTCTCCCTCCCCCATCTCTCTCTCCCTCCCCCATCTCTCTCTCCCCATCTCCCTCCCTCCCTCTCTCTCTCTCTCTCTCTCTCTGTCTCTGTCTCCGTCTCTGTCTCCGTCTCTGTCTCCCTCCCCCATCTCTCTCTCTCTCTCTCTCTCTCTCTCTCTCTCTCTCTCTCTCTCTCTCTCTCTCTCTCTCTCTCTCTCTCTCTCTCTCTCTCTCTTTCTCTCTCTCTCTCTCTCTCTCTCTCTCTCTCTCTCTCTCTTTCTCTCTCTCTCTCTCCACTGAGCCAAGTTCCTTCCCCTTCAAATAGAAGAACTTCATTCAATATTTTCTCCTGTGTATAATTTCTCTGATTATGGGTAGCTAGGTGGCTCAGTGGATAGAGAGCCAGGCCTGGAGACAGAAGGTCTTGGGTTCAAACGTGGCCTCAGACACTTTCTAGTTGTGTGACCTGGACAATTCACTTAACCCCCATTGCCTAGCCCTTCCTGCTCTTCTGCCTTATGGATTCTAAGATGGTAGGTTTGGGTTTTTTAAATAATAATTTCCCTGATTATTATGCTTTTGATTTGTATGAATAGGTTTATTTGCTGCTTTCTACATGGGTTCATTGTGGAACTGGAGTCAAGCCTCAGATATAAAATTTTGAGTCCTCCTTTCCCCATTCATTGTGTCTAATCAGCAGTCGGGCATTTAGCCTGAACCTGAAAACCACATCCCCTAGACTAACAGTATTTAAGGGAGCAGATCAGATATATTTTCAGCCCAAAACATCTTCTTTCTGAAGAGAGCAGAGCAGCTGCCTTTGGCCTCAACTCCGTACTCCCTCTCCTGGCAGAAATGAAAGTCTCCCTTGGAGAAGCTCTTGAGCCTCCCTTTGAGCCACACAGCAACACTCCATGCTCCATGTGTGGGACTTGTGCTTGGGCTCAGGAATCGGCTCCCCAAGTCGAGGATTGTGGAGGCATTTTGTGAAAAAAAGATTTCAGGGCTGTAGATGTCTACAGCCTTAATCTAAGTCAAAGCACTACTGTCAGTCCCAAACAAACAAACAAAAACAAACCTAACATGATCTGGGTTTCACAGATGGAGGCACGATGGTCAGCATGAGGGAGTTTATTGTCCATCGATCAGCCAACGGGTCAACCAAGTCCCAGGACACTCTGCCCTGGTTCAGTCCAATCAGTTCTGAACACCAGATTTTAAGGACTTTGACAAAGTGGAGTGTAATCCAAGGAAGTAAAACAAGGAAGGCAAGGGAACTGGATCTGATGCCTTGGATGTGGCCTCATGAGAATCTTCTGAAGGTTATTTCTCTGCTCTGGCCCTGCCTCTGTTTTCTCATCTGTAAAATGGGGGGGGGGGGGGGAGGATGGATGATCACTTCCAGATCTGAGTCTCTGAATTTATATATAATGAGTTAGAAAAGGGGTAACTCAGAAGAAGCAGGAGACAGTCCCTAGATCTGATACTTGGTCCAGTCTCAGTCATCTCAAAAAGCCTTTTTTATTATCCTTATCTTTCATTCAGGACCTCATTTCATTCTGAGTTTTAACTTCTCTGACACTATTCTTTTTTTTTAATTTAAAAAAAATAAAAAGCCCTTACCTTCCATCCTGGAATCAATACTATATAATGGTTCCAAGGCAGAAGAGTAGGTCATGGGGGTGAAGTGACTTGCCCAGGGTCACACAGCTAGGAAGTATCTGAGGCCAGATTTGAACCTGGGACCTCCTATCTCTGGGCCTGACACTCAGTCCACTGAGCCACCCAGCTTCCCCCTCTGGAACTGTTCTTATAGGGCCATATTACTCCATTCTGAACTCATTTTCTATTCCCTGCCTTAGTTTCCATCTTCTATAAAGGCCTTCATAAAGTCTAAACTAATTGATAAATTCCCAGTGTGTCAGTCCCTTTAAATGGCTCTCCCAGTGGCATCTAAGTAGCACAGAGGATAGAACACTAGGCCTGGGAGTCAGGAAAACCTGGGTTCAAATCTGATCCCAAACGTTTCTTATCTCTGTGACTCAGAGCAAGTCATTTAACCTCAATTGCAGCATTCTGTCTTAGATTTGATACTAAGACAGAAGGTAGCAGTTTTAAAATAAATAAATGGCTCCCTCTTTTCTTTCTCCCTGGGATCATTTGAATTTATGCCTTCAGAATTTCATTCTCAAGAGTTTCCTATTCTTCTTGGCATGATTTCCCATAAAGAATTTGGGGCCTATGGATCCTGCCTAACCTTTCTCTGCACTCTGAAATTGTGCTCCCAAATTTAGTATACTTGTCAGACTGTGTCCTCTTGTCCTTTACTTCCATCACAGATTCTAAAATGGAATGGTCCCTTCCTCTTAGTACACCCATCATTCCTACTTATTCGTTGAATCAGGTTCGGAGTAGTAGTTTTCCTTATCTGCTACTCCAACTTTTTCAGAATTGGCACTTATTAGCTGCTGTGTTTTTGAAGGAAGTGGAGAGACAGAGACACACACAAAAGGAGAGAAAGACAGACAGAGAGACAGAAAGGAGAGGAGAGGGAGGGAGGAAGGGAGGAAGGGAGGGAGGGAGACAGAGAGAGACAGAGACAGAGACACACACAAAAGGAGAGAGAGACAGACAGAGAGACAGAGAGGAGAGGAGAGGGAGGGAGGGAGGAAGGAAGGGAAGGAGGGAGACAGACAGAGACAGAGACAGAGAGAGAGACAGAGAGGAGAGGAGAGGGAGGGAGGGACGGAGGGAGGGAGACAGACACAGACAGAGACAGAGAGAGACAGAGACACACACAAAAAGAGAGAGAGACAGACAGAGAGACAGAGAAGAGAGGAGAGGGAGGGAGGGAGGGAAACAGACAGAGACAGAGACAGAGATAGAGACAGAGAGAGACAGAGACAGAGACAGAGACAGAAACACACAAAAGGAGAGAGAGACAGACAGAAAGACAGAGAGGAGAGGAGAGGGAGGGAGGGAGACAGACAGAGACAGAGAGACAGAGACAGAGACAGAGACACACACAAAAGGAGAGAGACAGACAGACAGAGAGACAGAGAGGAGAGGGAGGGTGGGAAAGAGACAGAGACAGAGACAGAGAGACAGAGAGGAGATGAAAGGAGAAGGAAGGAGGGAGGGAGAGGGAGAGACAGACAGACAAGCAGACAGAGACAGAGAGACAGAAAGAAAGAGAAGGGGAGGGAGAGAGAGTGAACAAACTGAATTACATATACTACCATGAATCAGCAGGGAGACCCAAAAGTCAGTGCAATTTTAAACTTAATTAGCTGAAAATTATACTGAGTTTTGGGACACCCTGTATGGTGCTAATATAGTAGCTTTGTGATGCTTCCCAGATTCTTCATTTATTTCCTCCTCCTGGTTGGGTGGTCTGTAACACACTCCTCCTGTAATATTACTTCTATTTCTCTTTCCATCGTTTTCACCCCAAAGTCCTTCACCATGTTTCTTCCATCTAGTTGCTGGATTTCCTTATTGAAATATGCTTTCTGACTGTATAATGTTGTTATCACACTGCCCCCTTTTGGATAAGGTATATTATCAGAGTCGTGTCATCAGTCCCATCACAGCACATGTCAGATTTACATTCAGTGTGTCTTGTTCATTACCTGCCCTTGATGTATTTGTGCACAGACATCTGAGGCTATGGGTTTTGTCACTGGCTCACTTCTTAGATTTTTGTTTGTTGCAAAGTACCAGTCCTCTTATTCAATTTCTTCCTAGTTTTTACCATCTTCCACGGTATCTAAAATAGACTGTCCAAATGCATATCGTTTTCTTTGCCTCTCTCCTCAACTTTCAGTTTCTTTGTGTACCCCATTGTCTATTCTTGTTTTTGTTTTAAAACCCTTATCTTCTGGGGCCAAGGGTGAAATAAGAATGAAGTAGAAATTTGA
Organism: Monodelphis domestica; assembly: GCF_027887165.1. Classification (NCBI taxonomy): domain Eukaryota; kingdom Metazoa; phylum Chordata; class Mammalia; order Didelphimorphia; family Didelphidae; genus Monodelphis; species Monodelphis domestica. Next base: position 203,027,033 of record NC_077227.1, read on the forward strand.
AGAGATAAGCCTTCGTTGAATGATGAGCAAATGCAAAATAGAGAATAAATGGGATATTCTTTTGAAAAGGAACAAAAGGAAGGAGGGAGGGAAGAGGAAAACAAAAAGATGAACATAAATGAAGGCAGAAATAAATAAAGAAGGTATTTAACATGAAACTAGCAATTCATAGATTTTCAGAGCAATTAATTTTAGTTGTGTACAAATAAGCAATGTAAAGAAAGATAGCCTAAAAAATGTATTGAATATGTTACTACTGATGAAAAAACAACCTTATCTTCTGTCTTAGAATCAAAATTGCGTATTAGTTCTATGGGAAAAGAGTGGTAAGGGTTTGGCAAGAGGGGTAAAGAGTCTTACTCAGAATCACATAGCTAGGAAGTGACTAAGATAAAATTTGAACCAAGGATCTCCCACATCTAGGTCTGGCTCTCAATTTACTGAGCCACTTAGCTGCCTACAGCCTCCATTTTCAGCTCCTATTGGGAGCAGCTGGGTAGCTCAGTGAATTGAGAACTAGACCTAGAGATGGAAGGTCCTGGGTTCAAATCTGACCTGAGATACTTCCCAGCTGTGTGACCCTGGGCAAGTCACTCAACCCCTATTGCCTAGTGCCTAGCCCTTACCACTGTTTTGCCTTGGAACCAATACATAGTACTGATTCTAAAACAGAAGGTAAGGGTTTAAAAAGAAAGAAAAGAAAAGAAAGTGCTCTTATTCAGACTTATAAGACTCTAGGGAAATCCATGTAACTGGGGTCTCCCCACATTAAGAGTCTGCTTCCAGGATTAAGTTGTGACTCCTTTATTCACAGCATCCAATGAGAGACCATGCTCTAAGGGAAGAGGTCTTGGGGTCTTGTCCCTTCTGAAGTCATATGGTCCCATGAAATGGGTTTTGCTTCTGGGTCTGTGCATTTGTACCTTTCCTCAAGAAGTGATCTTCAAGGATCATCGACCTTTGGTACCCCACCTAGAAATAGTTGCACAGACTAGGACTCATCCAGCAGTTGAGCCAAAATTGGAGATGAACTTGGTGGCACCAATGCCACGTTGGAACTCAGCAAGTCACTGTTTTCTACCTGTTTCCTCAATTGTTAAAAAAAAAAAAGGGAGGGGGGCGGAGATAATAGCACCTATCTTACAGGGTTGATTTGAGAATCAAATGAAATAAATATCTGTAAAATGCTTAATGCAGGGCCTGGGCACATAATAGGCATAAATAAGTGTTTGTTCCTTAAAGGTGAGCCTACTCTCTCTGGAGACCAAAGTAGTGTTGGACAGTGTGTCAACAGGGAATTGAGTGGGAAATGGTGGAACTCTTGCTCTTATTATATCTTTGAAGTAAATACTCTTTTATAAAAGTTCATTGGTGGGAGCATCTAGGTAGAAATACTAACATGAGACCAGTAGTCGACAAGAGCTGTAAGGAAAGTTGAAAAGAACTTTGAGGAAAGAGTTGCACTGCCTAGCTGGATGACCCTGGGTAAGTCACTTAACCCCCATTGCCTAATCCGCCCTACTTGTCTGGCTTAGAAACAATGTGAGGGTTTTAAAAAGTTAATTGGTGTTCAGTAGTTAAATAAGCACTGGGGCACTAGGCACTGGCACCCAATAATGGGGGAAACACAAGTAAATAGACTGGATCCAATGACATTGTGGAAGATAGTCCTTAACCCCTCAGCGCACCCTAGATACCTGATGGGGAAGGTGTAGCCTACCTGGCTATAGGATCGTAGGCCAGAGCACACTCACTACACAGGCACACAAATACATATTTAAAACCTTTATCTTTTGTCTTAGAATTGATAAGAAGTATTGGTTCCAAGGCAAAAAAAAAAAGTGGTAAGGGCTAGACAATTAAAGTTAAGTGACTTGCCCAGGTTCATACAGCTAGGTAATGTCTGAGGCCAAATTTGAACCCAGAACCTCCAGGCTCCAGGCCTGACCCTCTATCTACTGAACCACATAGCTATTTTTTGACAATACTCTTTAGATGAACATTAGCTCTGGCCAAGAGTCCATCATTATTCTAGTTAAGTCTTTCGTGGATGGGGGATACCACTGCTGCGGTACTCCCACCAAAGTGCAGAGCACAGGTCATTCATGAATGTTCATCTCCAGTGATTCCTGTCCGTGTCCTCTCCAAAGAATTCACCCAGTAGGGCCACCCACATTTCAAATCAAGGTCCAGGAATACAAATCCCATTTTCAGATATTATCTTCTTAGCCAGCTGGTTACTTCCCAAACCTGCCTCTCTCTCTCTTAAAACACCAGCTGTGCTCCTAAGGTCTTTAATTTCATGCCCAGGACTTAATAATCCCTTCCAGTGATTTATAGATTCCTTCTAGTGGTAACATTTGTCCCCCCATAAATCACCAGAAGTGGGTAATAGTGATTATATCTGACAGTCCTGGGAGGCTCTGCATCGTGTCTTGGATGCACACCCTGGAAAGTCAGCAAACCTCTCTATTACTTGTCAAATCAGCAAATAGCTACTTTGGTGCCCTTCAGCTGGAAAGTGACAGCCACCACTATTGGTCTTGTTGCTCTGACCATGACTGGACGAGCCCTCTGCAGACGGTGCCTGGAAATCCAAATCATTATCCTTTGGACCCTCCTGCAAGGACCCAGCTCCCCTCGGAAGGAACACTTCATGATTTTCTTTATTCTTAATATCTAACTTCAAGATGTAATCGTATGTTATGGAGCCGAGTTGCTTGTATCCTTGACCCCTAGGCCTGGAATGCTCTCGCTCTTACCTCAGTGTCTTCCTTTCCCTTCAGGACTCAGATGGAACCCCACCTCCTCCAGGAGACCCTTTCTAGTCCCCATCCCCAGAGATGCTAATGCCTTTGACTGTCAGAGTCCTTTCCTTCTGCTCTGTATGTGGCTTGTATCCACCTGGCTGTTTACATGTGATCTTCCCCCTTTAGAATGTAAACCCCTGGAGGTCAGGAATTCTATTTTCCCTTTCTTTGCATTTCTAGTGCTTAATACAGTGCCTAGCATATCACAAGTGGGGACTTGATTGAATCCAGTGATTCCACTATTTGAATTATATTCCAAAGAGGTAAATGAAAGCAAGATATCCTTTTTGATTTTGTTTTGACTGAAATGTATTCCTTCAGTGTGTCTTCATAAGAGTGGTGCTCACCATCAGCTTCTCTGTAACACAGAGTTTGAGACAATTGCTGGGAGCTAGAAGTTAAGTGACTTGCCCAGAGTCATACAGCTAGTATATGCCAGAGACAGAACTTGAACCCACATCTTCCTAACTAAAGGCAAGCTCTCTATCCATGACTCCATGATAAATCATAGAAGAGACTCCATATCTACAAAAATGTTCATAATAGAATTATTTGGGATGACTGGAAATCTGGAAATAAGATGCATAACCACTAATTGGGAAATGGAAGAAGAAATTATGTTATATAAAAGTTATTGATTATGATTAAGAAATGATTAATATAAAAATGTGCAAAGAAGATAGGATTTGTATGACATGATGAAGAGGGAAAAAAGTAGAGCCAAAAGAACCATATGCTGTGTACAATAACACCAACAATGTAAGTGAACTTAACAGGGAGAAGTAACAAAACTCATTAACTAACATCCTTATTACCTCTTTTCTGTTAGTCATTATTAATCTTTTGGGGAGGGGTCACTTTGAAAAGGTCTGGTTTGAGTCTTAGGAGCGTCTGTCTTGTCAAAACAAAATGGATCGTTGTTATTTTTAGAAATTATCCACCCATAAGGAATAGGGAACTATCAATTCAAGTAATTTCCTGAAGAGGGGAAAGGATCAGGATGAGAGGCTTACTGGCCACTTTGCCTAGAGATAGAATTTATTGGGGGACACATCTTGCATTCCCCACTGATCCTTCCCTCTCTCACCTCCAATTCTCCCGTACTCCTGTTGGAGTATGGAAAGGGATAGCGTGTGTGATATCATGAGGCTAATATACTACTAGGAAGATTCCTATGACTAATTGCTGCTTTTATATAGTATTTTCCCACCCACAGCCACCTCCATCACTGCCACCATGAAGGAATGGACCGTAGTAGAGATTTCATGGAGAGAGCATCTTCCTCATGATGTGAGGCCAGCAGAACCTAATGGAGAATAAGTTCAGTCTCTTGTCTCCCAGACTGTGGTCAATATTGACCTTGGCTTTTTATACAATTAAGATGGGGGGAGGGGGCAGCTGGGTGGCTCAGTGGATGGAGAGCCAGGCCTAGAGATGGGAGGTCCTGGGTTCAAATCTGGCCTCAGACACTTCCCAGCTGTGTGACTTCACCCTCATTGCCTAGCGTCAACATGGAAATCTAGAAGTGCCCAGTTTATTTAGTTGGGAGGTAGAAACCCCAGGTTTTGACCTTGTCACAGGAAAGTTTCCCCCTGAGGGAAGGTCCCACTTCACCAGACAGTAGACATCCACTTCAGCTTTGGTGCAGTCTCGCAAGCTGAAGGTCCCGAGTTCGATCCTCCGAAGGAGAGTGTGATATACTGGGAAAAGCTACTTGACTTCGGATGGGGTCTGCCTCCCACCTGAAGTGGATGTCTATCATCTGACGAAGTAGGACCTTCCTCAGGGGAAAAACTCTCCTGTGACAAGGTCAAAACCTGGGGTTTCTACCTCCCAACTCAATAAACTGGGCACTTCTAGATTCCACAAGACAGAAGGTAAGGGTTAAAAAAAAAAAGACCAAGGGCAATCATATCACAGACTGGGGAACACAAGGGAGACTGTCCCAAAGCCCTGGGGACTGGAGGAAATGACGATGGAAGATTGCGGCACAGTACCATGGGACCTTTGCCAAATCATTTGATGTCTCTGGGTTTCAGCTGCCTCCTTTATAAAAAAGAAAGTAGTGCCATACTTAGAGTGGCAGCCTGGTGTGGTAGAATGGAACAGTGCTGGCCTTGGAGTCAGGAATAATAATAATAATAATAATAATAATAATAATAATAATAATAATAATAATAATAAAATAACTGGGCACCTATGTAGCATTTCATGGTTTGCAAAGCACTTTATAAGTGTCATCTCATAGGGGCAAATAGGTAGCTCAGTGGGTTCAGATTTGTCCTCAGACACTTCCTAGCTGTGTGACCCTGGGCAAGTCACTTAACCCTCATTGCCTAGCCCTTACCACTCTTCTGCCTTGGAACCAATACATATTATTGATTCTGAGATGGAAGGTAAAGGCTTATTTTTTAATATTTTAAAAAAATATTATTTTTAGTGTTATTTCCTCTTCCTAGCAATCCTGTGAGGTAGGTGCTAGTATTATATCCATTTTACAGATAAGAAAACTAAGGCAAGCAGAGGCTTAAATAGCTTTCTCAGAGTTACATAGCTAGTATGTGCCTGAAACCCTATTTGAACTCAGATCTTTCTGATGCTAGGTCTAGCCCCTATATGCTATACCCACCTAATTGCCTTTGGGTTCAGATTCCACTGACACTGTATATTCCCCGTCAAGTCACTTAACATCTTAGTGCTCTGACTGACCTTCAAAGAATCTAAATTGCATTATACTTTCCAATCTGCTTTGGTTCAGGTAGTTTCCTCCCTGGAAATTTCCTACAGGGATTGACTCATAGATACAGATTAAAAAAACCAAACCCTTAAGACCTTAATCTGCATAAAGGGAAGAGATTGGACAAGATGATATCTTGAGCTCCTTCCCAGCGAGCACTCTGATTCTGTAATTCTTCCCATGCGTCATCAGAAGTCATCAGGATTGTAGGAGTGGAAGCTTCTGGGTTCTCTCTGGCCCTGGGAGACAAACGGGCTCTGACGGAAGGATTCTGCTCGAGGAAATGCCTTTTTATTGGAGTACTTTTACTTGTAGCTTTTCCGTGTAGGATATTTCTATTTTTAGGAGACTTCTAAGAATTTGCTGACTTCGTCTGAGGGAATTTACTTTGAAGAAAAACAGTAGTTCCGTATTGTGGGCAAATTGCTTTTATCCTGACTGGTGGACGCCAGAAGGATAGGCAATGGGTTTTTTCACTGGAGGGGATGGGACGGTGCAGTGACATGCAATGGAGAGTACCTCGCGTGGCCCTCCAGGCAGCGTGTTTATGTGTGTGCAAAAGCATGCATGTGTATGCACCATATGTGTGTTTTGCTATGTCTGTCTCCTGTTCCCTTTCATCCCTTCTCAATCTGTCTCCCTTCATCTGTCCATCTGACTGTTCCCGACTCTCCGGCTTTGTCTTTTTTTTCTGCACAGGCCCAAGAAGCAATAAGGACTGGGACACTGGGAGAGAAGTTGTCTCACACCTCTGAAATCAGAACCCTCTCCTCGACCTCCGCAGCACCACACACACACTCACTCACACTCACACACACTCACACACACTCACGCACATGCCACGTTTCCTCCCCTGATTGTCCCTCAAAATCTCCCAGGCCCAGCCCGGGGCTGCTGGCTGTTACCATAGCAATGGCAGGGCTGGAAGGGTTCTCTGCTCCCTCAGGCCAATGAGCTCTGCGGCTGTCCTGGCCTACCCAGACTAGGGGATGGGGCTCCTTCCAGGTACGGGCTCGGAGCATCCAGACAGAAAGTCAGAGACAAAAAGAAGAAACAGAAAAACAAAGAGCCCGAGCCCGGGACACAAAGAGGCAGCGCAGACACACATATAGACAAAGAGAGGCAGGCGCAGATCAAAACGGAGATCCAGCAACATCTTAGACAATAACAGAGCCGTGAAGGCAGAGGGATGGAGGCAGAGACCAGGGCTGAGAGGCAGAAACAAAGAAAGCCATAAAGACCGAGCAGAATACAGATACGGGGAGGGAGACACAAAAAGCAAGGACAAAGACCCAAACGCGGACAAAAAACAGTGCTCAGAAACGGAAAGAACAGAGGAAGGAGACCAGCTGACAAGCCCCCGCTCTGTAGGTGACCGATATTTTCAGTTGTGCCCATTTGCTTCTCACTTCTGTCTTCCTTCCTCTCAAATTACCCTCTCTCGGAGCTGAAACGAGGCCTTTTTATGTCCAAGACAAATTCAGTTGAGTTGAGGCAAGCAGAGAACATTTTGCTTAGGGTGGATATAGTCACACCAGAAAAAAGGGCAGCCCATTCCCCAGATTTACAAAGCCTGATTCCCAGGAAGAGATGGTGAGGGGAAGCCAGATGGGAACGGTAGTAGATAAAGACTGGTACCAGGAGAGGGACCCCACAGTGATGGGGAGGTAGTGTCAGGGATAAGAGTCTTCACTTTGGGGTCAGAGGTCCTGGGTTCTAAACCTGCCTCTGATGCCAACACCCTGTGTGAATTTGGACAAATCACCTAATTTTCTTGAGTCTCAGTTCCCACGTCTATAAAATCAAGGGGTTAGACTGTAGATCTAGACCTAGGTTCTATGATCTATGAACCTATGCCCTTGGGGATGGTGCCAGGGCTGGGCAAGGAGTTGGAGGTAGTCACACAGTACAGAACAGGCCAATTTCACTCACTGGATTATTCCTACATCAATCCTTATCCTTTCCTCTTATTATTATTATTATTTTAAATAAACCCTTATCTTCTGCCTTAGAATCAATACTATGTTCCAGGGCAGAAGAGTGGTAAGGGCTAGGTTAAGTGGCTTGTCCAGGGTCACACAACTGGAAAGAGTCTGAGGTCAGATTTGAACCCAAGACCTCCTGCCTCTAGGTCTAGCTCTCTCAATCCACTGAGCTACCCAGAGGCCTCCACCCTCTTACATTCTAACAAGGAAAACAACATATAAAAGGGGAAGAAAAGGTACCTGACCTTCATGGTAGAGAAACTCAGCGGTCAGGCATGGAGCCCAGCCACAAAATTATGCATACCCTTTGGCTCAGCAATAATTTGACTAGGTCTATATCCCAAAGAGATCAAAGATAGGAGAAAAGGATCCACATATACAAAAATATTTATTTTTTGGTGGCAAAGAACTGGAAACTGAAGGGATATCCATCAGCTGGGAAATGGTACACCACAACACAAGTTCATGTGATTGTCCTGATTATATCGTGCCAAAAGAAATTAATAGAACGATCACCAAAAAACCTAGAAAGACTTAAATGAAGTGATACAAAGTAAGGTGAGCAGAACCAGAATATGGCAAACAGTAGCAGCAATAAAGTACAATCAGTGATCAACTGTGAATGACTTAACTATTATCAGCAATGCAAGGATCCAAGGCAACACCAAAGGACTCATGAAGAAAAAAGCCATCCATTGCCACAGAAGGAACTGAAGGAGTCTAAATGTAGACTGAAGCTGACCATTTTTCACTTTTTTTCTCCATGAATTTTTCTCTAGTGTAAGTGATATCTATCTTCTTTCACCAATATGATGAACATGGAATCATGTATTATATGATAACACATGCACAACCGATATCATATTACCTATTGTCTCAGGGAGAGGCGGGGAGGAAGGGAGAGAATGTTTGATTCAGAAAACAATTGTTTAAAAATGCATTGATGTGTAATTTGGGGGAAATTTTTTTAATTAAAAAAATTTTTAATTTAATTAAAAAAAAAAGGAGAGGAGCCCAGAGAGGAATGGAAACACAACTAGCCTGGTTATATTCCTTAAAATAGTGGTTTTGGAAGGAAATGACCAATCAGAGAAAGGCTAAAGGGGCAGAAGGATTTTTCAGTGTGAGGTGGAATGTGGTGGTGAAGAGATCTTCCAGGGTTGTGTATGATTGAAAATCTGTTACCCTAAAAAAAGAACTACATATCCCAAGAGCCCACTGACTTCCTGTCATTACGTACTTCCTATAGACAGAGGATAAAGGGCGTGGGCTTTGGAGGCTCCTGCTCTCTGATGTAGAATCAGCACTGATGGTGGTGAGTGGGGTTGACTAAAAAAATGGCTAACCAGCCATGGGCATGTGGTCTTTATTTTGTATATTATTTCTAAAATTTCTAATGATTATTAATAAATCTCTGAAAATATAATATTATTATTGAGATTTAATTTTAACTTTTACATTGAACTTTTACAGTTGGAAGGCTTCTGGGACATGTGAAGAAAGAAGTCAAGTGAATCAGTTTAACAGGCCAAACAGAGTAATAAAAAGCAACTGCAGATGAAATGGAGGTGGGAGCAGTAAGAGTTGAAATAGCCAGATCTATATACTAGGAAAACCTTGTGGTGATATGGAGGAGGAATTGGAGAGGGGGAAAACCTGAAGCTGGAAGACCAATGTAGGGGACTAGAGATGAGGAGGAATGTATTTACTAGGGCAATGCTCTCAAACTCAAATAGAAATAGGGACCACTAAACCACACATAAGGATCCCTATGGACTGCATGTGGACTTGGAGAAACATATTATCTGTATTATTGTATTTTTATTTATTTTTAAAAATATTTTCCAGTCAAATTTTAATGTGGCTCAGGACACACTTGAAAGGGTTGGGACCACATGTTGGACACCTCTATACTAGGGCATTGGCTGTATGAGAAGGAAGAAAAGGAGATTCGTGAGAAATGTTGTAGAGTTAGAAAGAGATTTGGCATTGATTAGACATGTGGGATGAGAGTGAAGCCTGATGTCGTGAACCTGACTAGAAATGGTGCCCTCAACAGAAATAGAGAAGTTCCCCCTGTTTGGGGGGAATAATATTAATAATAATGGTAGCTAGCATAGAGAGAGTGCCTTACTGTGTGACACTTTTTTTTAGAAGAACAAGAAACATTCATTTTAATTTTAAAATAGTTTTTGTAAAGAATCTGAACTCAAAGATTACAATAAAGCTAGACAGTTATACCAACAAGTGCATTTTGCCATTTGTAAGAGAAAGAAGAGAGAAGAGAAAACTTGTGGGGTGCGGAGGGGAGGTTGCACATGCACCCACACACACCCCTGGATTACTGCAGTGCCACCAGAGGCCACTGGCCATGGCTGACAATCCAAATGTTCCAAGTCATGATCGTCTTTGGAGTTTTCTGGCTTCACAACCTGCTGGTCAATGCATCAGAACTGCTAAGAGCTTTATGATTATACTCCCATTTGATCCTCACAAAAACATTGGGAGGAAAGTGCTATTATTATTTTCATTTCACAGATGAGAAAACTGAGGCAGACAAAGGTTAAATAAGTTGCATGGGGTCCTATAGCTAGTCGGTATCTGAGGCTGAATTTGAACTCACCATCCCCACATCAGCCTCAGTATTCTATCCACGGTGCCACCTAGCTGCAAGTTCTCTTTTGGATATTGAGTTTGAGGTGTTTAGAAGGCATCCCATTCTAAATTAGTTCTGTAGGTAGTTGGTGATGTAGCTCTGTAGAGAGACAAGAGGTAGATACAGAGATCTAGGCAGGAGAGTGTTCGAACCAGCTCTCACAGATTCAAGTGAACTGATTATTAAATTCCAATGTATTTCCACCTTGGAAATTGCTAACCGCCACAAATCAGAGCTTGATTTATGGTTTTGTTGATTGTCTGGACTTAAGAAAATGATGAAGAAAATGTTGGTGATGCAGAGTACACTTAAAAGTGTGCCATGAGCACATTTTCTCCCCCATATAGCTACTTGATAAATATTTACTAGCATCTTTCTGGATCTGTCATTTGCATAGAGATGACAATAAAGTCCATAGAAACTGATACGGTCATAACATTAAAGAGTGTACAGAACAGAAGTTCTTTGAGGATCTGCAAATTTGTTTGTTGTTTTAAAAAATATTTTGATAATTGTATTTCAACCTAGTTGGTTTCCTTTGTAATCTTATGTATTTTATATATTTAAAAACATTATTCTAGGGGCAGTTAGGTAGCTCAGTAGACTGAGAGTCAGGCCCAGAGATGGGAGGTCCTGAGTTCAAATTTGACCTCAGACACTTCCTAGCTGCATGATCCTAGACAAGTCATAATTAACCCCCCTTGCCTAGCCCTTACCACTCTTCTGACTTGGAACCAATACACAGTATTGATTCTAAGATGGAAAGTAAGGGTTTTTAAAAAATGACATTATTCTGGGGATTCACCTAACAAAAAAGTTGAAGAATCCCTAGTTTGGAGAAAAGAGCTCAGACTAGAGACTTGAGGGGCATGACATGAATGAAGATCCAGAAAAGGAGAATGAGGAGGAGTCAAAAAAGTAGAAGAACCAGGGGAGAATAATGTCACCAAAACCCAGAGAGAGTACCCCAAAGGACAGAGTTGTCAATAGTGTCACATTCTGCCTAGACATTGAGGTCATTGAATGACCCCATGAATTGGGGTCATTAGATATGGCAATCAAGAGACCACTGATAACCTGGAAGAAAGCAATTTCTTTTGAATGGGGAGGTTAGAAGCTAGAATGTAGGGGATTTAGAAGAGTGAGAGAGAAGCAGCTAGATAGTGGATACAGCACCAGACCAAGAGTCAGGAGGTCCTGGGTTCAAAAGTGGCCTCAGATGCTTCCTAGCTCTATGACCCTGAGCAAGTCACTCAACCCCATTGCCTAGCCCTTGCTGTTCTTCTGTCTTAGATAAGGCTTTGGTTTTTTCCTCAACCAGAATTAACGAATTATTGTATGTTATGCACTATGTCAGGCAAAGGAGATTAAAAGACAAAAATTAAGCAGTTCCTGCCCTCAAAGTTCTTACATTTTCTAGGGAGAGATACTATGAGCATGAGGCTAAGTTCACCAGGCCATCCATGATGAGTGCTCCCTTTGGGACCCTTTAGCACAGCTGAAATCCATTTAAGTTTTGCAAGAGAGAATGGTTATCTGCATGGGGAAAGGAGCCCTTAAGGTTTTGTGTTTTTTTGTTTTTGTTTTTGTGAAAAAAGGGGAGAGTGAGAGGTACCACAGCATAAATGGCTTTTTCAAGGCATTTGGATGAGAAACCGTTTTGAGATGCAGCACAACTGCTAAGGATACACCAGGATCTAGTGAGAGGTTTTGTTTGTTTGTTTGCTTGTTATGGGTTGTTGTTGTTGTTGTTGAAGATTAGCCTTGGGCATCTTTATAGGCAGCCTAGAAGCAACCAGGTTAGTAAGCCATTTGTTTAGTGGCTTATTGAAGTAAATAACTTTTCTATTTTTTTTAGGCATAACCTAGGTAGCAAAGCTCCTAGACACCTCTCCTCCTGGTTCAGTCTTAAGGATTTCCCTTAAAATAATCATCTGTAAGGCACTTCCAATTCTGGGGAATATCTGGATTTTTTTTCCCTTTCCTTCTCTGCCTAGAATATTCAATTCCCCTTCAAGTATTTGAAGACAGAGCTAATTTCATACAAGGCTATGTGGCACAGTGGCTGGAGTCAGAGAGACTGTGGGACCCTGGGCAAGTTATTTAACCCTATTGTCCTCAGTTTCCTCATCTGTAAAATGGATGGAGAAGGAAATGGCAAACCATGCCAGTATCTCTGCCAAGAAAACCCCAAATGATGTCACAAAGAGACACAAAGAGAAATGAACTCACTAACAACAAATATAAAAGATGATAGATTTTTTAAAAAACTCTTACCTTCTGTCTTAGAATCAATACTGTGTATTGGTTCCAAGGCAAAAGAGTTGGACTAAGCAATGGGGGTTAAGTGACTTGCTCAGGGTCACCCAGCTGAGAAATATCTGAGGTCACATTTGAACCCATGCCCTTTTAACCTCTGGGCTTGGTTCTCTATCTATTGAGCCACCTAGCTGCCCTAGGGATGATAGATTTAAAAACAGAAGTAACCTTAGTGGTCAAAGTCCAATCTCATTTTGCAGATGGGAAAACTGAGGTCTGGAACAATTAAATTACTTTCTGTGGCTATTAAGTAATTTACTTTATTCACATAGTTGTGAAGTCAGGATTTGAACTCAGATCCTCTGACTACAAATGTGATACTTTTCTCACTTCACACAGAAAGAGTACTCACACCTGAGACCAATTAACAAGAGAAAAATTACTATTTCCTTTCTCTGTTCCCCAGAGAGCCATTCTCCATGGAAACAAAACTGGCAATACCAGTTGAGGAAGCCTACTCAGAACAACTGAGTAAGAGATCTGGGTGAAGACTGAGTAGGGTCCACTTCTTGCCACTAAACTGCTCCCCTCACAGGTTCTACTCACTCAGTTGCTCTGGGGTTGTTCACATGCTTTGTCCTCACAGATCCCAATGGTCCTTCCAAATTGCTGGGGTCCCTACAGTTCTGGCTTGTGCAGGAACTCCTTCTGCTTGGCCAACTCTGGCATCCTAATAGCTACCACAACTGCTTATTAAGTCTTGTCCATCTCACATCTTCTCCTTCCCTGAGAGCTCCATCTATGCTTCAGGCCCATAGCAGGAGAGGAAAGGGCTCCTAACTTCTTTCATAAAGAGTCCAAGTTCCTTTGAAGGGGATTTGAGTCCTTCCCTATCAGAGCAATCCATTACACAGAAGTTGGTGACCACAGCGGGCAAAGTCCACTGAATCTCTCTGGCCAAGAGAGGTCATTTGACCACTGGCTCTAACATTAATGTAAATTATTTTCCATACTCAAATTGTCCCTGAGGCCTTGAAGAGTATCTTGGGGTTTTTTTTATGTCCTAATCATTCTTGACATCTTTACTTATTAAATGCCCAAATGTGCAGACAGTACATGTGAGAAAATTCAGAATTTCTTTTCATGTGTCCTTGACTGGTATGGAAGTGGGGGTTATAGTTAGGAACTCTGGTGTCACCTCCCATAGTCCAAGCCCTAATACTATTCTCCTAAAACTAAGGTGGAAGCATTGGGGGCACAAGTGCCTTAGGACCTCAATGGCTTGGACTGCTACATTTATATATACTAGCAGTTACAGAACTTAGAGATTTTCTGCCACTCCCCAAAATCAGACAGACTAGTAATATACAAAATAGTTCTTTTATTAATGGTGCATTTTAATTCATATGAGGGAAAACTCAAGTCCTAATACAAATATCTTGGGGCACATGCAACAACAAGGGAAAGAAGGTTTAGGATAAAGGAATCAAATAGGTCTTGTTTATTAGAGATCTAAATTTATTGGGGGCACAGTGGGTGGAAGATAGGTTGTCCGGCACCATGTATTGTGGATCATGTGTGGAAGGCATGGTGAAGGAACATGGCGTCCAAAATATGGCACCCAAACAGGGACACTGCCATAATAGGTTGGCAATAGTAGATATAACAGGGCCTCAGTTGCCAAAGCACTTGGCCAGTGGTTTTTAGGCTATGAGAGAATGTGAAGATGAGGTTGACTCTCCCCTTGCCTACTTTTAAATTTAATCAACAAAAAGTATAGACACTGCTACTTAACAATAAGTAGGGGAGGTTCACAAGCCACTTGCTAAAGTGGGTGACAACTCAGAAACAACTGACCACCCCCTGGGCAGTGCTAAGCAAATTTAAAGACTGCAACTAGTCCCCATAAAGTAGAGGAAGGGTCAGGAAATGAAGTAAAAAAAGGACGATAAAAAGTGATGAACTTCCTGTGCAAGAGGGGCTTCTTCCTGAATTTTCAAGTTGGAGGATCTTGGACTGGGACTGCAGCTTGGAGCTATGCTTTGGACCTGGGACTCTGGATATTGGATTGGACTGCTTCTGGTAAGACTGCTCCTGGATCTTCTCCCTTTGGAGCTTTGGCTTGGGTGAGTGAAAAGCTGACTCTCCTTTTCTGGCTTCTGGAGAGATTAGTTCCAGAGAGGCCTCTTCTTCTTGGAGGAGGCCACATGGGTTGAACCCTTGTTTAATTCACCTCCAAGTCCTCTGGCTGAGGGGTTAATAAGCCCTGCCTGGGTTGAGCCTGGACGGAAGGAACATTAGGGTGATAGGCTAGACATTTTCTCTACCTTCTTGTTCCTCTACTTTCACTTTTTCCACCTCTTTGTAAATAAAACTATTGAAAGTCAATTTGACTTGAGCTATAATATTTTTAAATCATCAACCATAGTATTATCTTAAAATTCTCATATATTTAGTCCAACCACAAAATTTAATTGCTTACAAGAAGTAATAAAGGGGTTGGTGATGGTCCTTCAGAGAGGTTATTCTCAATAAACAACTTGGTACACCCAGCTTCATCAAGCTGTCACTACAAGATGCCTAGATTATGTCTACCAGGGTAGCTCAGAGGCAGTCAAAGTTTTGGGATTTTATAGAGAATATTCTCCATGAGGAATATCTGGTTGATTTCTTATCTCTGAAATCACAAGCAGGAAGATGGTGTAAGTGTTGATCAATAAATCAAATAGCAAGTATAAAAATGGTGAATGGAAGTTTTCAGAAAATGGCAGGCTGGGGGTGTTAGGCAAGAAGAGGGAGCCTGTATGCCCCAT
Organism: Monodelphis domestica; assembly: GCF_027887165.1. NCBI lineage: Eukaryota > Metazoa > Chordata > Mammalia > Didelphimorphia > Didelphidae > Monodelphis > Monodelphis domestica. The sequence continues at coordinate 203,042,293 of NC_077227.1, forward strand.
GTCCACAGTCAAGACAGCCACCCACAAATAATCCTTATGGGTCAAAAAGGCCCTTAAGCTCCAGAATTTCCTTTTGGCTATCATAACTCTTCAACCCAGTTAGTCTGTGCAAGGAAGTAGGTTTCTGAGAAAAAACTGGGTCAAAATCACAGAAGAGACAAATCTTCTTGATTGTAAGGTAGGGAATCTCCCTGCCTAAAGGGCTAAGGCTGGCCTGGATATCAGAGCATCCACACAAGACAGGAAGAGCCAACCTTGAAAGAGACTCACTCAGCCCAATGTGTGAATCCAAGGTCTGAAAAGCAAAAATCCAAGGTCTAATCTCTGTCTCTGAAATTGGGGCCTGGAATGGGATGCCCATAGACTTTTCCCTACATGAGCAATCTATTCCAAGAACCACTTATGGCTGCTAAATGGATTTGGCTCTGGCTGATCTTCAACAGGTAAAAAATATAGAATCATTGAATTGTGGTTGCAGCTGAAAGGAAATGCACAGTTCATTTTAGCATTACCTCAGGCCAAAAAACCCCCAACATTAATCCTTTCTATCAAATCCTATACAAGAACTTTTTTTTAAAGTTTTTTCTTTAAATCCTTACATTGTCTTAGAATCAACACTAAATATGGGTTTCAAGGCAGAAGAAGAGTAAGGGGCTAGGCAATGGAGGTTAAATGGTTTTCCCAAGGTCACACAGCTAGGAAGTATTTGAGATCAAATTTGAATGCAGGACTTCCTATCTCCAGGCCAGGAGTTCTATCCACTGAATCACCCAATTGCCCCACAAATGGTTGTTAAGCTTCTGCAAGAAGACCCTTAATGGCAGAAAATTCACAACCTTGTTTAAGTTTGTTAGGAGGCTCTTCCTTACGTTAAACTGAAATTTGCTTCCCTGTAAGGAACTATTGGGTGGAACTATATGCTTTCTGGAGTCAAGTAGAACAAATCTAATTCATTTTCTCTATCTTTTAAATAGCTGAATTCTCTCATCTCTTGGTCTTCTCTTCTAGGTGAAACACCTTTCCCCCTGATCCCCAGATAGCAAGATTTTAAGTCCCCTCATTACCTTGGTCACTATCTTGTCCTTGTCAGTCCTAAAATGTGGCACCTAAAATGGGACACTATATTATAGATTTAATTTAAAGCAGAATTCAATGAAAGTATCACTTCCCACATTTTGAACTCTGTATTTCTTTTATAGAAAACCAAATATGAATTATTCTTTGGGCTGCCACATTAATTGACTCATTATCAACTTGAAGTCCACCAAGATTCCAGATTTCTTCTATCCTGACTTATTATCCAGTCACGCCTACTATATTGTATTTAAGCATTTAACTTTTAGAATCTAAAATTTTGCATGTATTCTTACTAAGTTTCATCTTCTTAGATTTGCCTCAATGTTCCAGTCTCCTGAGATGTTCCTTGATCCTGCTTCTGCCACCTAGTACTCCTGTCTTTGGGTAATCCAAGATTTGGAAAGCATGCTATTCTATGCTTCCATATAAATCAATGAGAATGTTGAACAGAAGAGAAACAAGGATCCAGTCTCCTGGTATTTCACTGGTGACCTACCTCTAGGTTGGCATCAAGTCATTAATCAATACTCTTTAAATCTAGTTGATCAATTCTTAATGCATCTAATTGAATTATCATTTATTCTAAAGATCAACATGTTGTCCACTAGATTGAGATTTTGTTAAATGTCTTGGTGAAATTCAGATATATCTATGCCGATGAATAGAATTGGAGACCTCAGTGATAAAAGCAACATCTATATGTTGCTACTTGCTTACTATGTCTATGACATTCCCTTCATTTACTAGTCTAGTAACTATCAAAATTAAAAAAAAAAAGTTTCAGACAACTAGGTGGTTCAATGAATAGAGAGCCAGGCCTGAAGTTAGGAGGTCCTAGATTCAAATTTGACCTCAGATACTTCCTAGCTAGGTGACCCTGGGCAAGTCACTTAACCTCAATTGTCTAGCCCTTATCTCTCTTGGAATCTATACTTAGAATTGATTCTAAAATAGAAGATGAGTTTAAAAAAAAGGAAAGATAAGAGGGAGATTATGTTATTCTAGAATAAATTTGTACTTAACCTGTCAGTTACCTCCTCCCACTCTTTTATAATCATCTAATCTATAATTTTTATCAGGAATTGACATCATTTAATGGCACAGTTTCAGAGTCCATTTTTCAGATCTATACGGCCCAAAGTTAGCTTCCAGAAGATGTCCAATGATTTGTGCTCCTTTCCTGGTTCTCTGAGAAGGGAGTTCCCCAACAACAGGCAGAGGGGAGCCCAATAGGTCCACTGATCTCAAGGGCAGGAGAGCATTGCCTATGAAAAGCTGATATTTTTGGCCTCATATTTGTCCATCAGAACCTCAGTTTCCCATCCTTAGAAGCTCCCCATTGTTCACGAAGGTAATTTGAGTAGGACTAAAATAAAAACTGCCAAACTCTTGTCAACTTAGCAGGAAAAGGAGCCCATTTTCTGCCAGCACCTACTGACCCCTCCTAGAGGGAGTGACCATAAAAGAGGCGCAAACCAAAGTTTCATAGGAAGTCAGAAGCTTTGTGGAGGAGTTGGCATTTGAATTGTCTTTTTAGGAATAGGTAGAGAAGAAACAGCAGGGTGGCTCAGTGGATAGAGAGCTAGGCCCGGAGTCAGGAGGTTCTGGTGGACCTCAGGCACTTCCTAGCTGTGTGCTAGGTCACTGAATTCCAACTGCCTTTCTGCCTGGAAACCAATACGTAGTACTGATTCTAAGACAGAAGGTAAGGGTTTAAAAAAATGAGTAGGGAACCTGGAAAGACTTCTAGATAGTGATGCCAAGTGAAGTGAGCAGAACCAGGAGAACATTGTACACAGTAGCAGCCATGCTGTATGATGATCAGCTGGGAAAGACCCAGGACAACTCCAAAGGACTCATAGTGAACAAAACCATCCCTTGCCAGAGAAGAAACTGAAGGAGTCTGAATGCAGATTGAAGCTTTCCATTCTTCACATTATTTCCTTCATGAGTCTTTTTTTTCTTACATAAGCAATGTCTACTTTCACAACATGATGAACATAGAAATATTGCCTGCCTTCTTGGGAAAGAAGGAGCGGAGGGAGAGAACGTGGATCACATAATGTCAGGAAATTATTATTAAAATTGTATCTCAATGTAATTAGGAAAAAATAAGACAAAAAGAATGGGTAGGGGAGACATTCCAGGCATTGCGTTCTCAAACTTTGACAATATGAACAAATACATGGAGGTGAAATAGGTTTCCAGGGGAAAAGGACAGTCCATTTAGGCTGAAGCTTTTAATGTGTAGAGGAAAGTAATACAAGATAAACCTGCGAAAGTAAGGTGATGCCAGATTGGAGAGGGCTCTGGATGTCAGGCAAAGGGGTGTAAACTTGACTTGGTAGGCAATAAGGAGTCCCTGAGGATTTCTGAGCAGACATGTGATGAGATCTGTAGAGAAGGATGTTTATTCTGGCTAAGAGATGAAAATTAGATTGCAGAACAGAGAAAATGGAAGCGGAAAGGACTAAAGTTGTCATAATATTCCAGATGGATGGTAATGAGGGCTGGTCCCAGGGTAGTGCCAGGAAAGGGAGGGCAAAGGATAAAGGTAAGATATTTTGGGGAGGTGATTGAAACACTGCCACCCTAGGCTGATCTGGGTCTCCTGAATTTCAGGTGATGGCAATGAGTGAGATGGGGGTCGCATGTGAAGTTTTCTTTACCTCCTGAGGACCTTAGGACCATGTACCAGAGCTTTGGTGGACTTCGATATTAGACCATGGATTTTGCTTTTCTTCATACCAGTGTAGCACTTGGACAGGGGGAAACATGGATGTCTTGCTAGGAGCAAGCAGCTGCTCCTAGGAGCAGCTAGGACCAGTCTTCCTTCCCTACCTCCTCATGGGCCTCGTATTTATCCCTTTTTATTTCCCCATTTATGCCAGAGCAAGTAGTAACTCCTTTTATACTCAGAGAAGAAGTAATGGACAGTCAGTCATGAATTCAAATTCTGATCCTGATCCTATAAGACTGTTTCCTCACTTCAAAAATGGGAATATTTGTACTACCTCCTTCACTGAGTTGTTGCAAGAAATATAAAAGTGTTTTATAAAAGCATTATTATTTTTTATTAGTTTTTTTAAAACCCTTACCTTCCATCTTGGAGTCAATACTGTGTATTGGCTCCAAGGTAGAAGAGTGGTAAGGGCTAGGCAATGGGGGTCAAGTGACTTGCCCAGGGTCACACAGCTGGGAAGTGTCTGGGGCCAGATTTGAACCCAGGACCTCCCGTCTCTAGGCCTGGCTCTCAATCCACTGAGCCACCCAGCTGCCCCCAAAATAGCATTATTATTATATAGTATTCCCCTCAAATGTTAAACAGATCTCCTGGATGAGCCAGACTAGTACATCTACTTTTAGTAGGCTCTGTTTCTTACTGACACGTTCCAGGGCCCATGAGGCAGCATACAGACAAGGATGTCCTTCAGATTCCAGAAGCACCTCGTGGAAGTTTGGAAAACCAGATCTTTGAGATCTTTGGAGAGACGGTAGCATTTCCTGTGGCTAGGGCATAGTCTTGGCCCTGAGGGATAGAGCACAAGCACCTCTCCTAGACAGTTTTATCCAAATAGCAGCCAGCCAGTCCAAAACACCTCTTCTCTCCAAGCAATTCTATTACCCACAGCCTTGCCAGGCAAGTAAGTACCTTGGCAACCACTGGTGGGATTACTGTTTGTTCATTCGCTGCTCCCATATTTCTAGTTTGTACTGTGGACAGCTCCATGCAGTTCTGGCACCGGTCTTTCTAGACCATGGAGTAATTGCTACTGTTTCTGTTTAACCATTCAAGACAGCAATCAGTTGACCCCTTATCTCTTTGGCATAAATCCTACCTGCTCTGGCTTGTGTCAAGGGAGTCACTACTGCTCTACCCTCCAGACGTGACTATCATTCCAATTTGACTTTATATTTAGCATAAAACATTGCTCAGGTCATCAATTTTCTGATGTTTTTAACTTGGGGATATAGGCAGGGAAGAAAGTAAGGAGTGATAAAGATGATTCTCCTTCATACATTTTGGTGATCTCTGGAAACAATGCCCTACACAGAGCTGCCAGCTTCCAAAGGTCATTTGATCAGTGGCTAAGAATGATAAGAAATTATGCTTAGGGGGAAGCTGGGTAAGTAGGTGGATTGAGAGCCAGTCCTAGAGACAGGAGGTCCTGGGTTCAAATCTGACCTCAGACACTTCCTAGCTATGTGGTCCTGGGCAAGTCACTTAACTCCTATTGCCTAGCCCTTACCATTCTTCTACATTAGAACCAATATAGAGTATTGATTTTAAGATGGAAGGTAAGGGTTTCTTAAAAAACAAACAAACAAAACCCACTATGCTTAGACTCCTGAGTATTAAAATTTTGTTTCTCTTTTTCTTCCACTAAATGAGGAAAATTTGGGACCAATGTTATTATTCCCCTGGTAAAGTTCAAGTCCTTCACAAAATACTTATTTCAGTGTCTACCCAGGGAAGTAAAGCAAAGTTCTCAAAGGCTATTACACTAACATGGAAGGGATACAAGTACTGCTAAGTTGGAAAGGCTTTAAGCAAAGGCCTGGTGACTAAATTCTGTGTCTGTGGTCTGGAGGCCAGCCTATCTAAGACTGGAGAGGTTCATTGACCAAAGGACCAGCAATTCATGAAACCATCTGCTTAGGCACAGAAATGTAAACTGCAGCAATGGAAGGAGTACCCCTAGTAATGAAATCATGGATCCCTGAAATATTCAAGTCCCAGTTAAAATGAGAGAGAAATTTGGGCCTAGAGAAGTTAGACTACTTCCAGTCACAAAGAACATTAACAAGAAAAGCAATGCCCAAGTCTCCAAGTCTGAAACCCAAGATATATGAGGAATTAATACAAAAATTTAAGAACTAGTCATTTTCTAACAGACAAATGAGCAAAGGATATTAACAGGCAATTTTCTTTCTTTTTTTTTTAATCTTACCTTCTGTGTTAGAATTGATACTAAATGTTGGTTCCAAGACAGAAGAGGGGCAAGGGGTAGGCAATTGGGGTCAGGTGATTTGCCCGTGGTCACACAAATACAACAGACAATTTTGAAAAGAAGAAATGAACACTATCAATAACCATGTGAAATAATGCTCCACATCCCTAATAAAAGTGCAAATTGAAGCATCTGTGAAGTTTCACCTAACACCCATCAGATTAACAAAGATGAGTGCTGCTGGGAGAAAAGTCAAACCTTAAAAAGCTATAGAAATGACCTGTTAAGGAAGATTAGATTTGGGACCAATGGGCCTGGTTTCGAATCCAAGCAGCATTTTAAAATTTATTTGTATGACCTTGGTCAAGCTCTTACACATCTCTAGACCTTGTTTTCTCATCTATAAAAAGGATAGGTCAAGGTAAGGGTAAAAAAGATAACCTGAGGACCCTTCTAGATTTAAATCTATGATTCTTTGGGCCTATGGTAAAAAATGAAAATGGCAAATGTTTGAGCCGTGGGAAGACTGGTACAATAATGCACTATTAAGTGGAGCTGTGAGTTCATCCAAGCATTTTGGGAAGCAATTTGGAATTATACACAAAGTATCACTTAACTTTGACCAATAATACCATAACTATTCAAGTAACCCTAGAAAGTAAAAGGGGAATGACTAAACAAATCATTGTATAAGAATGTGGTAAAATATCACTGTGTCCTAAGAAATGAATGCTAAGAATTCAGAGAAACTTGGGAAGACTTGTATGAAATGATACAAAATGAAAAACAATATTGAAAGGCTTCAGAACTCTGATCAATTCAAAGGTGACCAAACCCACTTCTTAGCAGAGGAACATGGATCAGAGGTATGAAATGAAGTATATTTTCAGAGATGGACATTGTACTGATTGGTTTTGCTTGACTATTTTTTTCCCATTAAGTGAGGGAAAGTATACTAAAGCGAGGGATAAGGAGAGTCAGTAGAAGTGACAGTGATGTACCTAAAAAAAAAAAATCAATAAAACATTTATTTTTAAAAAGTGGCCTGAATCCAGGGCCTTCCTTCCATCTCCTCCAACTACCTAAACCTATGCATGAAGCAAGCATCCCAGATAATTCCATCCTTCCATTCTCAACAATTTTCTTTTTGTTTTTGAAATATGTAAAAAAAAAATAGAGAAAAGGGGCAACTAGGTAGCTCCCTGGATTGAAAACAAGATCTAGAGATGAGAGGTCCTGGGTTCAAATCTAGGCTCAGATACTTCCTACTTATGTGTCTCTGGGCATGCCACTTAACCCCAATTAATCTGCCTTGAAACCAATACCTAGTATTGATTCTAAGACATTCTAAGAAGGTAAAGGATTTTTTTTAAAGAAGAAAAAAGATAGTGATGATTTTTGCTTAAGTTGTGAAGATACTATTTAATTAATTTCCTATTTCCTAGAAGGCTGAAAGGCAGCACTTTTTCTGGGTTCTCTAATTATTAGTGCCAACCTTCCTTTTTCTTATCTGTTAAAAATTACTATCACAGGGGGAAGCTGGGTGGCTCAGTATATTGAGAGTTAGGCCTAGACACTGGAGGTCCTGCGTTCAAATCTGACCTCAGACACTTCCTAGCTGTGTGACCCTGGGCAAGTCACTTAATCCCCATTGCCTAGCCCTTACTGCTCTTCTGCTTTGGAACTAATACATAGTATTGATTCTAAGATAGAAGGCAAGGGTTTAACAAAAATTACTGTCACCAAGAAAAAAATATTATTTCTAAAAATGATAAAATCTGAAATCTTAAAAACAAAAATGCAATCACTTATTGTAAAGCCAATAGATGACTACAAAGAACAAATAAGATGTTGAAAATAATCAGAGACGGTTTTCTTTTGTCTTGCTTGCAGCAAACCCAGGAGCCAACTCCAGCTTCCTTGAATGGAACAGTAGCATAGCTCTCTGGATTTATCATGGCTGCTAAGATACCAAACTGAATGAAGCCTCCTGCTTAAAAGCATAGTTCCCAAATCCTCCCTGAACAAAATATGTAATGCTAATTAAAAGGGACAAATATTTCCAAAGGCTGCTAAAGAAATTTAAACATCTGTATGTAGCCAAGGTTCTTTTCTTTCAAACTAAGCATTCAATTGAGATACAAGCCAATGGTTTTTATAAGACTTTCCATCTGAATTTGGAACCAATTACCAAGGCACCAATTACCTTAGTTCACTGCTTGAATTAGACTGTGGAGCCTTGGCAGCAGAAGCAACACTGCCCATAGTGGTGACCTGGGGTTCATATTGTTAGAAGGATATTCATTAAATTGAAGGTCATGGGCAATGCAGGGACCAGCTCTGTTGCTTCATGCATTTTTCTTCCTTTTCTCTTTCAAAGTACCATGAGGTGGATGATACATATAAACAGGTATTAAGATGGGAAAAGCTTTTTATGAATAGTACATACCAAATTATATCAAGTTAAACACAGAAAAGTTTGTGGCTCAATTAGGAGAACTGCCACAAGGTATGACCACATATTTTTGAGTTGTTAATATGAACCAAATAAAACCATCTTAAACTATAATTACAACCTGGTCTTTTTAAATTCAGATGGCAGATAGAAAAAATGAAGTAGAAAAGTACTTGTGGCTGTACCACGCAAACATGTACATGTGCACACACATACACACTTTCCCCATTCCAAACCTATCCTCCCTAGAACAAATCAGACAACAGGAAAAAGATGATCCTTTTTTCATCAGGAGTCTGCCACTTAATCTAGTTGGCATTTAGGGGGGGGAAGGATTGCATTAAGAATCAGAAGACCTAGATTCGAATCATAGACATAATCCTGGGCAAATGAGTTCTCCTCATCCATGAGATAGGGATAACCATCCCTGACCTGTCCAGATCACAGGACTGTGTTGAGGATCAAGTAAGATAATTTTGGTGGGTAGGCTTTAAAAATTGTGAAGCATCATACAAATGTCAGGTAAGTGGTATTATTTAATACATTGAGTAGAATCTGAGAGAGGTTGGCATCTGAGAAGACAGACTCTGCCTCCCCTGTGCCCTTACAAAATTAAAAAGGTGTTTGGAACATGAACAGAGAACACTGAGTTTGATAGGTTTGTTCTACTAAACAGGAATCTCTTGCCATGTAGGGCTACCACCAGCAATATGAGAGCTCTGAGTTCATTTACCCATGAAGGAAGGGGAAAAGTTCACATAATTTGTCCATTCAAGCTTAGGGCCTCAATTTCTCCAAGCATTTTCCATGCTTGGTCCTTCATCAGATTACTAACAGAAATCTAACCTGAAGCTTCAGGGCTTGGAAAAGCTGCAAACAGCAGAGAGAAAAGCAAAAATTTGGGTGCAGCATGCACTGGACCAGTCACTTCATCCAAAGCAATCACATTTGCTAAATCCCAAGCTGGTCTTCAGGGGCCTGCAGCTGTTTGCTTTGCGGAGTGGAAATTTGGGCTGCTTCTCTTTTTTTTTTAACCTTCAACTCTCCTTTCATTACTTGCTGCTGAGAACTCCACTGGTCCCCAGGGACCTGTGACAGCTGCGTGGTGTGTGTGGTTTATTGTTCCACAGATGCTGGCTCCTCCCTGGGCTTCTCAGACTGTGACTCTGGCGGAATCAGGTACTGTATCTCTTCGGCACTGATGGCCACTTTGTCTGGCTGCAGCCACCTCTTGAAATGTTCCAAAGTACTACAAAAGAGCAGGGATAGAAGGTGAACTTAATAGACATCACTGACCAATTCTCTTAAGGATTACCATGCTTATTTACTCTCCCTCCACATCCCCCACCAATCTTTTGCTTTGAACATTTGATCAGAACAGAAGAGTAGAACTGTGAGCAATGTTTTGCCTTTTCATTCCTATAGGGCACGTCCTGCCCCCATCCCCCGCAAGTGAGTGGCTTTCTTGTTTCCCTCTACTGGAAGTTCCCAAAATAAAAGCATCCAACTGATAAACTTCCCTTTACATATGAATAGCTGCCGTGTAAGGGCCTATTACCTCCCCACTCTTGCCCACAATGATTTCTTACTCTTATACTTATTATTCATAACAATTATTCAGAATATTCATTTAAGACATTTTGCCTTGTATTATTAGTTCTCTTCCTACGCACACACACACACATATATGTTATATATATACATATATATATACACACATACATATACTTTCCAAGTTGCAAGCTTCAAGAACAAGAATTATATGTGTTTTACTTTTTTATGTCACCACGATACTTGGGGTAGATACCCAGTAAGTATTATGGAAGAGGAGTTTGCTAAAAGTAGAACACGACTAAATTAAGTACCTTAAGACTATATATACATAAAGACAGCTAAGTGGCTCAGTGGATAGGGAGCCAGACCTGGAGTCAGGAGGACCTGGGTTCAAATCTGACCTCAAATACTTCCTAAGATAGTGACCCTGGGCAAGTCACTTAACCCCAATTGCTTAGCCCTTAACTGTTCCTCTGCCTTGGAGTCAATATTTGGTATTGATTCTAAGACAGAAGGCAAGAGTTTTTATATGTTTATACACTACATACATACATAAATTATAATGTCCATGCTTAGCCATGGAGAAGAGTTGAGAAAATGTATCTTTTCTAGTCCTCTTGGAGGAGGTGGGGAATTTGGATACGAAATATTGCACATTATATACTGTTAGACTTTTATATGTTGGTTGGTTTTGTTAAATTATTTTTCTTTTTTTCATCCTTGGTACAAAAGATGGCTCTTTTAGTAGAAGAAAGGGACATATTCAGAACTGAGTGTGATTAAAATAAAATATATCATTAAAAATAAGCTTATAACATGTATACATAAGAGGCTGACCTTCCTAAAAGGATAATCTCTGAGGACATATTTCAATATCTAAAAATATGGGCAATAGTTAAAAAAAACAAAAACAAAGAACAAATCTGATAACTAACCGATATCAAGACATAGGATTGTTCTTTGATTTAGGAGGAAAGAGAAAGCAGTCCTCAGAAATCAGATTGTTTCTATAATGAGAAAATCTGAAACAAATTATGCTATATGAATATAGAGAAATATTATTGCCTAGCGGCTCATTACCTCTCATCAGACTCAAGGCCCTCCATAAAGAACTCAGATTCTAACTTCTCCTGAAGGAATCGATCCCAGCATTCTTTCTTGGCCTGGGCAAGGGTACGAAGCATGTCCTTGGAAGTCACTTCCTGGCTTAAACCCTTAATTCTTTTTAGTTTCTTCTCTAAGAGGAAAAGGAAAGATTCCCAATGATGAATGAGACTTGGGTTAAGTCTGAAAAACCAATGTTTATTATTCAAATTCTTTCAACACTGATCAATTCCTCCAAAATTAACTTGGAGTTGAATCAGTAATGGCAATAAGGGAAACCAACATTTTTTTTCTTACCTTCACAATGTCCTTTTTTCCATTCTGAACCCCAAACCCCTAAAACAGTAAAACCTACAGGACCTTATAATCAAAGCAACTGTATATTTTCTTTGTAATCACAAAAGCCCAGCATGTTATTCTCCAAGGAATATTTGTTTCTCCTGACAATGTGAATACTGTCATTTTCCAAATCAACAACAGAATCTCTCCAAGGAACATATACGGTTTTTCTTTTTAATACAGTGACATGAAGCACTTTTTCAAATCTCATGAGAAAGAACTTGAAAAGATGACTTAGAGAAAATGATGAAATATCCAATAGTTCATTAGACATAAAATTATTTTTGGTGAGAACTCAATAACATGAAACGTTTAAGATCTTTCTGTGATTAAATTCTTAATTAAAGGTTGAAAAAAAGGAGATGTTTTAAGTTGTTCAAGTTGAAGCCTACACATTCAAACCTAATAAATCAAGGTATCTTGTTTTCCCTTCGAATGTGCTCAATATGTTGTATAGTGATAGATTTAATTAATTTTATTTTTAAGTGCAATTAAAAAATTAATTACAAATATAATAATAAAAAATCTTACTTGAAAGAATGTGGCAGAGATGTCATTGTCATTCACTTAATTTCCCCATTTTATTTTTTCTTTACAGCATATGTATTAATATGTAAAAGTCTAGGCCAAAATGACTGTTTTGCCCATGTCAAAGGACAACCAAAAAATGTACAAATTTAAAGTTTAAAATGGTTTTAACTTTTAAGAGAGTCCATTAATAAGAACAATTATGAATTATTATCAAGTTGTAAATCACCACCAAAAAAACAACTACTTTAAGTGTTAAAGCTTGAAGCAATTTCCATTTTCTCTTTGAAGAGAGGGGAAAGGGTTCAAGTAACAAAATCATTGTTTTTAAATTGAGTATTTTTTTCAAATATATAAGAATTGAAGATGAAAATTCTTCATGAGATTTATGCTTGTTCTGGTCTCGGGAAAATCCTGTTTTGGACATGGAAAGCTTCCATTTCTTCAGAACCTTCTACTGCAAGCTGATAAAAAAAAAAAGAGACCTCTAGTAGTAAAGTATAAGAGCCATCATTAAATACTCCAATCAATTATGCCTCTCTTACACAGTTGACCATAATGGTTCTACCTCTCAGAGAAGGAATTAGGGTAATTACAGTCACCCACCTAAGTAATAAATAAAGAAGAAATGGAATATAGAATTCAGAACCAGTGACCATCACCTGAAATAGTCATCATTACTACATGTGTAGTGAATGTCCAATAAGCATATGGCTCTAACAGAATCAAAAGGATCTTTGTCTTTTTGCTTCTTTTCTATCAGTCATTAAACACATGCTTTGGATACCTCTAACTACCATGTTGCAATGTTCTCCTCCTTCAGCCATAGCTATGACTCACTTATTTTGCCCAGATAGAATCCCAACAAATCAATATCTTCATCTTCCTAATTATTTCCTACTATCCCTGTCTCTTTTCTATCATTACCCTAAAACTTCCCCTTTTACCTTTCCATGTTGTTTCTTAAAAATTATGTTCACTCTTTCATCTGTATTTCTGTTCAATTTGCTTCTTCCTAAATCATCCTAAAACAATGATTATTATTTCCTGATCATCAAGGTTTCTACAGTTATCTCACAGGACATTAAAAAAATTTTTTTAAAGTTTTTTCTACAAAAATTTTTACTCATTTTAATTTTTTAAGCACCATATGATTCTTCAGAATGGACCAGATGCCACAAAAGTCAAACAAACAATATAATATTTATCCCTGTAACCAGTGAATAAGATGGCATGACATAAACTCCAAATTCTTTGCACCCTGACTATCTAAGGACAAGGCTCAAAAATGTCACCATCTAAAAAAAAAGTTAATAAAAAATCAAAATAAAATATATGAAATTTGGCCAGTATGGAAGCAATCAACTTGGAGGTTTCTTAATGTGTTACTAATGAGATAAGAATATTTCCCAAGTATCAAAGGATTTGAAGCAGTTTGTGGTGTAATGGAGAAAGTGTTGGACTCAGGAGTCAGAAATCCTACTTCAGATATTCACTACCAAGGTAAGAGTGGGTGAGCAAGTCAACTTAACCCTCTCTGACCTTCAGCCTCCTCATATTTAAGATGAAGGAATTGGAATAGATAGACTCTCAAATCCCTTCTAGCTTTGAATCTATTATTATGATTATGACAGTTCCTATGTCTTACCACTGTAGTAGCACAGTCTTGGCACTGGGAAAATAATTCAGAGGTCACCAAGTTCAACTTGGGAGGAAGTCTCTTCTTGTACAATCTCCCTTATGAGTGATTATCCAGCCTTAAATTTACAAATATCCAATAAAGGGGAAGTCACTACCTCCTGAGGCAGTCCATTCCACTTTGAAATAGCTCTAATAGTTATGAACTTTTCCCTGATATTGGACCAAAACCTGCTTTTCAAAATCTTCCATGCATTGATCTTATTATATACTCTGAAGCCAAGAAAAACATGTCTAATCCTTTCCAATATTTAAAGATGTCATCTGTTCTCTAACAATCTTATCACATAAAGAATAGTGACTCATTTATGTAGCAAAGTTGTGCAAAATGTTTTCCATACATTACTTTATTTGATACTTTCAACAGCCTTGTAAGGTAGTCAATGCAAACATTCTTATCCTAATTTAAGCAAATCAACAAGAAGCTGATTTTAGTTCAGTTTTTCCTCATATCAAAAAGCAACCAGGGGGTGCAGGTAGGTGGCTCATTGGATAGAGATCCAGGTCTGAAGACTGAAGGTCCTAGGGTCAAATCTAGCCTCTCATACAGTCTAGCTCTGTGACTGGAGCCAAGTCACTTAACCTCAATTGCCTAGCCCTTGCCGCTCTTTTGTCTTGGACTGATACTTAGTATTGAGTCTAAGACAGAAGGTTAGGGTTGGGGAAAAAAAACCAAAACCTAACATGGATACTTCTCAGGATCCCACATGGGGTTTATAGGCCCACCACTCCCTTCCTCAGTCAAACTTTAAGGAATGACAATAAATCTGGGGCTTCTTTGAAAAGCAGGACCATCCTCTGACAAGGAAGGAATAGTCTGTAAAACAGTAAGAAATAAAATAAAATTCAGTATGATCAGTAAGAGACAGAAAGAACAAGAAAGCCAAGTTATACACTAGGGGAAGGTTGGATACTTTAAAAAAACATAATCCAAAATAACTCGTAGGGCAAGAAAATAAGATGGAAAGAATTCAGCTATACAGAAAACCAGGTAAGATGCATCAAGCAAATAAAACTGAACCACCATGCTACATAGTGACAAAGAAGCTCCTCAGTACTCACCTAGAGATGCTAAATATACTTCTGAATCCTGCAAAGGAGCCCAAGGCTTGAGATCCGGCCGAACAGTCAAGACTGCAGCTTCTTTCTCATTTTTACCCCCAGAAGATAAATCCATAAAGGAATCAGAGAAGGCATCTTTGGGATCATTCCCCTGGTCAGGATTTGGCAAACAGGAACAGATTTCTGCCCAGAGGTCCCGGCTGGACCTTGGAACAGTAGAATCAATGCTCTCAAATGATTTCATTTGGACCCTTAACTGAAAAAACAAACATCACTGATTATTTCCCACTACCCTTGTCTCTTTTCTATCATTACTCTAAAATTTGTAATTCTATCATTACCATAAAAATTTGTAAGAAATGACTTTTATGTTTCATAAAGTATATAATCGATCACCTATTCATCTAAAAAGAGATACTAGTAAGCTTTTTTAAAGTATTTTTTTGCCAATTACATGTAATAATGAATTTCCACATAAGTTTTCTTAAGTTACATGATCCATATTGTCTCCCTCCCATCCCTTTCACTTCCTGGAAGTTGTTGTTGGGGTTTTTTAAACTCTTCTTCTGTTTTAGAATCAATACTCTGTAATGGTTCCAAGTTAAAAGAGTGGTAAGGGCTAGGCAATTGGGGTTGTGACTTGCCCAGGGTCATACAGCTAGGAAGTATCTGAGGCCAAATTTGAACCAAAGACCTCCCATCTCTAGGCCTGGCTCTCAATCCACTGAGCTACACAGCTGCCCCATATCTAATAAGCTTTTAAAGGAGTTGTTTTCAAAGAAACTTCAGATTTCAATGTAGTAATAATGTAATGAAAAACAACACTGAAAGACTTTAGAACTCTAATCAAAGCATTGACTAATTGTGAGCTTGATGAACTACTGAGAAGAGTGCCTCCCTCCTTTCAATGGAGAGATGGTGGATGACATATATAGAATGCAACAGATGTTGTCAGGCATAGCAAATATGCCAATTTGTTTTACTTAACTATAATTTTATTTTTGGAGAAAGGATTCTGGAGGTGAAGAGTAGGTGAGTCAATAGGAAGTGCCAGTGATGTTAAAAAAATCAATTTAAATATTTACTTAATTTTCCAAAAAAGATGTTATGGGCAACATTGCTGGAAGTTGAAAGATGAATGTTAACTCTTTTGGCTTAAGGTTTAAAAAATAATTCACTATTAATTTTAAAAATGAATTTAAGCTTGATCACATTGTTTGATGGGGATATGATTGGGGATGTAGACTCTAAATGATTACTCTAGTGCAAATATTAATAATATGGAAATAGGTTTTGATCAATGATATACATAAAACCCAGTGGAATTGCTCATTGGTTACGGGAGGGGGGGAAGGGGAGGGAAAGAATATGAATCATGTATCCATGGAAAAACATTCTAAATTAATTAAATAAAAATGTCAAATAAAAAAGAAAAATGAATTTAAATAATTACTACTGTCAAAGAAAAGCAAAACCTAATTACAACTAAACAGAATATAAAAATATTCCATATGTATTTTATCATTTACTTCATGTCTTGCTCTATTAATTTTGTCCATTGTTCCTAATTTGTGTATTATTTTTTGATGTACCTAAATGGGCAAGTGATCTCATCAATCCAGAAACTCCCCCCAATGATAGAGACCACACCCTCCAAACTTCTTGTCCACATCCTCCCAAAACTCTGCCACAGGATGTCCACCCAACATGTTAGAGCCCTATTTTAATTTCTCCTAACAGCAAAAAGGTGGAACACTCTGACTACCCACCTGTCCCTCTTTGTTCTTGCCATCTGACCAGCCCATCTTCTCTTTCTATCCTACACAATTTCTTGATGACATCTTTTACATCTGTTCTTCTTTGAAGTTCCCTGTTGATTATATGTTGCAGTTTGTTCACACCCTTCCTGGGCCTCTTATTGCTCTTTGTGTGATACTCATTTTAGTTCCAAGGCAGTTATATACCAGATCTCTGACATCTAGCAATACCAATTAAAAGTAATCAAAAGATATGACTTTGTTTACATGGGAAGTTTGAGGCCAGCTTTCTCAAAAGCAATCCAGCCCACTATTGTCCTTCTATTCAATTGTGGGCCCAATTCACTTTCCCAGACACACTTAATATTGGCCAAATTCAACAGGATGTCTATCCAAATACATGTTAAAATCTGGCCAATAGATATTCCTCATCCACTTGGATTTTTCCTGTGTTGATAGATAAGCCAAACTCCTTTGGATCTTTGCTAAGAGACTCTCAATGTTCTAAGAACTAATGCAATCCACATGTCTGTCCACAAACACAAACTTTAGACCTCACCATGAATGAATGAAAATGAACAGCCTTACTATATGCCAAACCCTGTGATATGTAGCAATGATGAGGGCAAGGGAAAGGGAGGAAAAGAAGACAGTCCCTGCTCCAAAGGAGCTCATTTTCTACTTGGGAAAGACACATATGAGAGTTCAGCTGCTGAGCAGACTGAAGGGATCAGAGGTCCTAAGGGGTGAGACTGGATACCTACCAATTATCCTGCCCCAACCTCTAGTCTTGTATCTCTGACTGCCTTCAGAACTGAATGTCCAGGAGACATCATTATGTCCAAAATGGATCTCATTATCTTCCTCCCTAAAATTTCCCTCCAGCTCTCTTCCCTATTTCTATAAAGGGCAATGACATCCTTCCAGTCCCCCAGACTTACAACCAAGGAGTCATTCTGGATTCCTCACTCTCACCTCACTTTTGCCAAAGCCTTTTCATTTCACCTTGGCAACATCTCTTGAATATACACCCTTCTCTCCTAACACTGCCACCACTCTGGTACAGGCCTTTATACCCTCATGCAAGGATTACTGAAATAACCTGTTGGGTGGGTCCTCAAGCTTCAAGTCTCTCCCCACTCCAATCAGTCAGCTATTAGAATGATTTTTCTAAAGTGTAAGTCTGACCATGCCACTCCTCCCCCCAAACTCAATAAACTCCAGTGGTTTCCTGTTGCCTCTAAGAGCAAATACAAAACGCTATTTGGCATTCAAAGTCCTTTATAAACTAGCCCTCTCCTATCTTTCCAATTTTATTTTAACCCTTACCTTCTGTCTTAGAATCAATACTGTGTAATGGTTCCAAGTTATGAGTGTTAAGGGCTAGGTAATTGGAGTTGTGACTTGCCCAGGGTCACAAAGCTAGGAAGTGTCTGAAGCCAAATTTGAACCCCAGACCCTGCATCTCTAGATCTGGCTCTCAATCCTCTGAGTCATTTAGATGCCCCACCTTTCCAGTCTTTGTACACTTACTCTTCAATTTAGTGACACTGGACTCCTGGCTGTTCCATGAACAAGACACTCCATTTCTCCACTTCAGGCATTCTCTCTGGCTATCCTCCTTCATACCTGAAATGTTCTCATTCCTCTTCTCTGACTCTCTGGCTTCCTTTAAATCCCAACTAAAACCCCACCTTCTGCAGGAAGCCTTTCCCAACCCCTTTAATTTCAAATGCTTTCCCTCGGTTGATTATTTCCCACTAATACTATATTTAACTTGGTTTGTATATATTTGTTTGCATGTTTTCTCTTCCATTAAACTGTTAGCTCCTTAAGGGCAGGGACTGTCTTTTGCCTCTTTTTGTATCTTCCAAATTAACATAGTACTTGGCACATAGTAGGTTCTTAACAAATGTTTATTCATTAATTGACTGGATAGCAAGGTCCAGTAGTCCTTAGGATACATTGGGTTAATTTTCTAGCAAAGAAAGGAGAAGGGAGCTTTGGAAGTTGGGGTGGGCTCTTGGACAGTCTGGGATAGAAAAGGGGAAGTGCAGTTCTATATGGTACCAACTTTGGATACAGCAGGCTACCTATTGGAGCTGGGGGGGGGGGGGTTAAGCTGAAGCAAAGAAGGCATGAAAAGTTTGCCAATGAAAAGAGAGACATATAATACAGTAGTTTGAGGGGATATATAGATAAAGTAGAAGTTTCTTAAAGGTAGGAGAGATCCTGCTAATAGGCACACACCCCAAGGCAATTTAAGATAGAAAGGTAATATACACCAAAATATTTACAGTAAAATTTTTTGTAATATCAAAAAACTGGGAATAAAATAGATACCCATCATTTGGGGAACAGATTAAATAAACTGTGGTACATGAATATAAGTATAATATTACTGCATTGTAAGAAAATATGACCAGGCAGAATACATAGAAGCATGAAAAGACACGTCTTTTTGTTGTTCCTAGAATAAAACACTCCATCTCCCGAAAGGGCCTTTTTACTTTCTCATGTCTGGAATTCTTTCCTCCTCATCTCTACCTCAATACTTTCCTAACTTCATGGTTCAGTTAAAACCTCCCCTTCTACAAGAATCCTATCCCAATCTCCCCTTTAATGCTAGTGTCTTCCCTTTATCCAATTTATCTCTGATTTATCCTGTATATTGATATCTTCATTCTGATAGAGGGAAGTATGCAGAAATAAGAATGAAAAAATATTAAGTGCTTACTCTGAGATAAGTGCTATGGAAACAATATGCACTGTAATGTATATACAATGACTACAATAATATAAATGGAAAGAACAACCAAAAAATGAACTCTATAATCAATATAATAATGACCAATAATGACCAAGTTTGGCCCTAAAGAAGAGAATGCACCCTTTTACCAGAGGTAAGGGACTATGAATGAAGTCTACTGAATATACTTTTGTCATCAGTTGATAAATTGGTTAGTTTTGTAGAAATGTCTATTTTTTTCCTTTCTTATTTACTCTTTATTATAAAGGATTGTTCTTTGGTTTGGGGAATGAAAAAAGACTACTTTGGGGAAAAGTAATGTAGAAACTAAAGATAGCAATAGAGTTTTTTGGTTTTTTTAAGGATAGAGGAGATCTGGGCAGGTTTGTAGGCGGCAGGGGAGAAGCCAGTGAGTAGCACCCATTGAAAACAAGAAAGAAAGGAATTATCAATGGAACAATATCCTGAAAGATATGAAAGGGGAAAGGAAAAAGGACCCAAGTAGCAACATTGGCCTTGGCAAGGAAAAGGGCTATTTATTCTTCAGATAATAGAGTTAAGGCAGAAAAGAATAAAGTGGGGAAAGTATAATCAGAAAGGAAAGGGATGTAAAAACAAATGGAATCTATGGGTTTTTTTAAAGTACAAAATGGTTTTGAGGTATGGAATTGGGAAAATGAGAAAGCTCAATGTGTTGACATTCTCTGTAAAACAAGAAACAAGGACATCTGCTAAGCTGAGTCACAGGTGGTATGGGGGCAGCACTGGGGGCTTGAAGAGAGAAAACAAGATTTGAACAGCTGCTAAGGAGAGAGAGATAGAAAACCAATCAAGCTGAGATGAGATAACATAAATTTGTGGGGGGCCCAATTCTGTTGTGTGACTTCCTCCGGTATTACAGGGGAAGGAAGAGAAGTTCCTTTATTTTTCAGATGGGGAAATAAAGATCCACGGAGGTGGTATATCTGGCATTTGAAACCAGAGTCTAGACTGTAAAGTGAAATTCCATGCCTTTAGAATTAGAATTCTAGAATTGGAAGGAGCTCCAATACTCTCATTTTTTTATCCAGAGTATCCAGAGACCTTCTAAGAGTACACAAAGTAGTAAGTAGCAAAGCAAGGACTGGAATACAAGTTTTCTGACTCTAAATTGCAGCACTCTGACAAATGAAATAAGCCAAACTCTAGGTTGTTAGGCCTTCGAATTACTAATAAGTACTTAATATTTAAGAGAGAAGCTCTTGGAATTTAGAAAAGTTTCCGATTCTTGTTTTCATGCCTGGAATATTCTCCCTCTTCATTTCCACCTTGTTATCCATAACTCCTATAAAGGCTCTGCTCAGAAATACATTTTTCTATAAGAACCTTCTCCTAATTGCTCCAGTTTTTAGTGTGCCATTCCCCATCTACCATTGCTTTGTAGGTTTTGTTTACTTCTCTGTGTTATTTCTTCCCAGAATCGTGTGGGCGACTTGAGTGTCATAAGGTGTCATATTTGTGTCTTGTATTCTCTGTGCCTGGCACACAGCACACAATAAGTGCCTAATGAATTGAATGCTTTCCACAGTACCTTACCTACATGCCCATATGCATATATCAACCAAGGCAGTAGAGAGAGCAAGACATCCCCTCTACTCAACAAACTTCCTGAAAGGCCAAATCATCCCCCTACTCAATAAACTCCTCTAGTTCTTTTACCACCTCCAAGATCAAATACTGTTGGACCTTCAAAGCATTTCATAACCTGCCCCCCCCCACATACATATCTTTCTAGTCTTCTTACACCTCACACCCCTCCCTCCTACTTTTTCATCAAGTGACACTTGTCATCTTGCTGTTTCTTAACTAAGACACTCCTCCTGACTGGGCATTTTTACTTTCTCTTGCCTAGGACTGTCTCCCTCCTCATCACCACCTCGAAGCTTCCCTGACTTCCTTCACATTTCAACTAAAACTCCACCTTCTACAAGAAGCCTTTTCTGATCCCTCCCTTTAATGCTAGTGCCTTCCTTCTGATGATGAGCTCCAATTTATCCTGTATATATCTTGACTGTACATAGTTGTTTGTATGTTGTCTTCATCCCTCATCTGACTAAGAGCTCCTTTGAGAGCAGGGCTAGTTTGGCTTTCTATCTCCATAACTTCGCAATGTGCTTGGCACATAGTGGGCGCTTAATAAATGTTTTATTAATTAGCCTAAGAATGTGTGCTATCTTTTCTCCTAAGTCTTCTGGCACAAGTCGGGCAATTGATCTATCCTTGACCTGCACGGTCAGTATTTTGGGGGATCTCTAAGTGCAGGAGCCCAAGGGAAGCGCTGGATGGCTTCAGGAAGGTCCAGCTGGACCCTAGAGGCCGGAAGTGAAAGAGACAGATGAAGACTTCTAGCTGGGGAGGCTGTACAATAGTCATCCCTTGACTGAATCCTCATAGCAAAGCAAGGGCAATGGCAGCTCCCTACCTCGTCAGGCCCCAGGAACCCGCTCAGACAAGCTCCGAGTGGGGCTAGGCCTGGGGCACCGAGGCCACCGTACCTAAGCTTGGTAAGGAAGTCAAGAGTCTGGACCCTCTCCGACAACCACGGCTCCGCCCCCAGACCCGGATGGAGCCGCGTCGCGGAGAAGAGTGGTCAGAGACAGGGTCCCCGGCTCCCGGTCCCTCCCTCACCTACCCCAACGGCTGGCTCCGGTAGCCGCAGAGTACTTGTCTCCACCTTCGCCTTCTCAGCCAAAATGACCTGACAGGCGGAGTCTGCGAGTGATGAGCACCGCGCTTTCTCCAATCGTCTTCCGAGCTGGCAAGGTTCTGCTTGCGGATTGGCTGCAAGGAAAAGCTATGCGGGGTGGGACTGGAAATGAAGGCGAGGCCGAGTGGAAGGCGGGGGTAGCGGTTGCTCGGAGACTGACAGCATGTGACAGGCGGTGGGTCACTTCAGAGTGGGGCCTGAGGTTTAGGGAAACCGGGTGGGAGAGTGCTCAAATTACTACTCTCTTTCTGGGGTATCTTCCTGAGTACCTTTGCCTCGGGGTCTTGGGGGCTCAGGCACAGGTTCGCTCCCGAACACCCGTAGGATGAAACGTTCTCTGGATGGATGGATGAATGAATGGATCTATTGTATGCCCAACCCCTAGAATAGTTTCCAGAACATAGCAAAGGCTTAATAAAAGCCTGCTTGATTGATTGAAAGATCTCCGACCAATTCCGCGCTGTGTGTGCCCTTTCTTTACCTCCTAGAGAACTGCCAGAGTCTCAGTTTCCCCATCCAGACCTTCCTGCAATTTTCAGAGAGGCAAATTTTGGTCCTATAACCAAAACAAAAATAAAAACAAACAAATTTCAATTCACGGATGGCTGCATTTGGTTAATTTGGTTTAGCTTTTTGTCACTGGAGATATTCTAGTGGAGACTGGATGAGCAGAGATATTGTAGAAAGAATTCCCGTACATCTAAGGGTTAGACAAGAGAAGGGTTCCTGAGGCCCCTTATGGCTTTGAAAAGTTGTAATTCTGACCACCCTCCACGAAGTCTTTTCCATCTTTGCTGCGAAGAGACGAGTTGTTTTGTGCAATATATTTGCACCTTGGCCCTCAAAAAAAAACAAAGACAAAAACAGCCTCTTTTTTTGTACCTCCTCCCTGGCAATAAATATGCCCAGTGGATTTGTTTTGTAGCTGGAGCTCTGGTTCTGTATGGGGAGTAGGAATGGAGCCAAGCAAACTAAGTGAGGTCAGTTGTTAATCTTTAACTGGATCTAGGTCCCTTGATCATTTGTGGCTTGCATTCCCTGAAGATCCCAAGAGAGATGGAGAATAGAGCAAGGTGTCAGAGAATCTCTTGGGTGTCAGATGAAGCTTGGACTTCCTGGGTGGAGGTGGAGAATCTATCAAAATGAGCAGTAGACCAAAGGAAGGCTCCTCTGTTGCTAAGGAGGTTGGTTGCTAACCGGAAAAGATACAAAAACCAGCGATTTTTGGCCACAGTGTAAATATGTTAATTTCATTGTCTAAAAGGAAGGTCAAGAAAGAAGCACCTGGGGGTTGGGGGAGTGAGAGATGAGGGAATACCTTCAGATTTTACAAACCAAGCCTATGCATATTTTTGTCCTTTGACAGATGCCTGCTTGAAATACTTTCCTTCTTCCATTAATCTATGACCTACTTTCAAAATGACTCAAAACACGTCTTCTATGAAATAGTCCTTTCACTCATCCCACGAATTCAAATCAAAGAACCATCTCTTTGCCACTTATGCTTATTCTTGCTGAATTATACAATCCTATATATAGTAAGACAGCTTTGTGTCCCTTTCTGTTGTCCTGAGTTCCACATTGGACTGTAGAAATTCCAAGGGCAAGAGCTATTTTGTGCATGAATATATATACACACACACACATATATACATATGTGCTATCTTCCCATAGTATCTAGTATGGTACTCATAGAAAAAAAAAGAGTATTCAATAAATGTTGTAGATTAATACTGACTGACTTATCTACAGGCCTGCTTATCACTGCTATTGCAGCCTGCTTTTCAGGCAGGGAAGTGTGGATTCTTCCTAAGAACTGTTTGCTTCTGTCATCTTGCTCTAAAGAGATAATCATCCAACCAGTAGCATGCCTAGGGCATGAAATCAGGTTAGCTGGCAGATGGGAAAAGCCTGACATTTTACTCTAGATGTGAAAGCTGTTACCTGTAGTTGCTCAATAAATACTTGTTGAACGAATGAAACCTACTCAGAAACTGTCAAGAGAACTTAACTCCAGTACTTTTGCTCGAAGATCATGGAGCAATAGAAACAATCTCTCTGCTTACTTTATGGAATCTCTTTTATACATTTTTTGAGGGGGTAAGGAGCTTGATGTCTACATGAAACATTATTCAATGAGGATTTTAGAAAAGGTGATGTCCCCTCCTTCTGTAAAATTCTATGATTCCATGATTCCTTGATATCTTAGCCATTTCCCAAGGTTCCTGCCATCTCTAAGATTCTGATTACAGTACATTATTCATCAATCTATTAATTTCATTAACACCAAGACTGCTGATCAGGCTGCCCAGTTATTTCAAATTTTGAAATGCCATGAACATGGGAATTAAACCTTAGGCAGTATCTCAAAATCTTCAGGCCAATTTCAAGTTTAAGAACCAGCTGAAAATTAACAGGTTCTTTGAACATTTGTTACATATTCTAATCAAATGATAGATCTTATGTTTAATGTGAAATGGACTGTTGATTCACCTTGGTCCTTTCAACCACAACCACCCATATAGATACCTTGAAAGTAGCCTGAGCTTTAGATAGGACTAGACAATTCAACAAGCTTTTATTAAGCATCTACTCTGTGCCAGGCACTGTATACTAAGCTGTGGAGATACAAAGAAAGGCAAAAAATGGTCTCTGCCCTCAAGAAGCTTACAACTGAGTGGAGACAACTTACAAACAACTGTACAAAAAATATGCATACAGAATAAATTAGAGATAACGTTAGCATAGCTGAACCTAGTTACCTTGTGACATTATGCCTCTGCATGAGAGGCCAGAATGATCTACACCTGTATTTTTGAAGTAGTGTATAATGGGCAGGAATACTATACCTTTTCTTTATCCAATTCTGGAAGTGAATCATGTGCCTCTGGTCCTACTTTTAGACCTTTTTGGACTCTGCTTAGACAACAATGTGGATCAATAAACTGTTGTGTACTTATTTATGATTGTTTATCATTTATTTAAAATTATAGTAAGAGGCATGCATTATAGTGGATAAAAAAGCAGTCTCAATATCAAGAAGACTTTCAAGCCCTTCAGTATTGTTTTTGAGCCCTGTCTCTGACACATGTAACCCTGGACAAGTTACTTAATTCTCAATGCTCTAGACAACTCTCTAAAACTATAAGTTGCAGACCAACATGGATTATTAGGGCTGGTGTCTAACGAGGTAGGGAATCAGGGGTGAGGGAGGTATACTAATGAAATCACAAGTTCAATCCCTAACCTTTGCTAATGTGGCAGGCACTGTGTTAGAGGCTGAGGAGGTGAGAAAAGGCAAAACCTATTGTATTCTAATGGAGGAGACAACATTTAGATAAATAAACACATACAAGTTACATATGAAGTATATGAAAGGGAACTTTGGAAGGGAAGCTCTCTCACATCTAGGTGGACTGAGAAAGGCCTTCAGCAGAGAGTGGCATTTGAGCTGAGTCTTGAAAGAAACCAAGGATTTTAAGAGGTGGAGATGATATGGAAGAACCTTCCAGAGATGGGAAACAGCCAGTAACAAAGTCAAAGAGATGAGAGATGGAGAGATATATGTGAAGAACAGCAAGGAGCCCACTAGGGCTGGATCATAATTTGCTGAAGGTAGTAGAGTATAAGAAGACAAAGACAGGAAAGGGAGGAAAAGGTCAAGTCTGTGAAGAACTTTTTCTTTTTTAACCCTTATCTTCCATCTTAGAATTGATACTGTGTATTGGTTCCAAGGTAGAAGAGTAGACAATGGGCTAGACAGTGGGGGTTAAGTGACTTGCCCAGGGTCACACAGCTAGAAGTGTCTGAAGTCAAATTTGAACCTAGAACCTCCAGTCTCTAGGCCTGGCTCTCAACCCACAGAGCCACCCAGCTGCCCCCATTTGAAAAGCTTTAAATTTGAAATGAGAGACTTTATATTTGATCTTGGAGGTAATAGGGATGCACTGGAGTTTATTGGATGCCAAATGGAATGTTTTTAGCCAAATCAAATTATAAAGATTTAACCTTAAAGTTCATTTTGGTATGAATTTAGTATATTATCATACTAGACTATAATAATTTGCAAAATTTTTATTTTTTCTAAGCACACCTATGTATAGATCTGACTTCATCTTCACAACAGTCCTATAGATAAAAGAATTGAGGTTCAGAAATATAACTGATTTTTTCTTTTAAAAATTTTGATTTAGGCAGCTGGGTAGCTCAGTGGATTGAGAACCAGCCCTAGAGACGGGAGGTCCTAGGTTCAAATCTGGCCTCAGATACTTCCCAGCTGTGTGACCCTAGGCAAGTCACTTGACCCCCATTGCCTAGCCCTTACCACTCTTCTGCCTTGGAGCCAATACACAGTATTGACTCCAAGACGGAAGGTAAGGGTTTTAAAAACAAAAACAAAAATTTTGATTTATTTATTTTTAACATTCATTTTGAGTTCCAGATTCTTTCCCTCTCTCCACCCATTGAGAAGGCAAGAAATAAGATATTTTTCATCATGCAAATGTCTTATCCAGTACAATAACTCACTGTCATCCAAAAGTAAAATCATATTGTACATTTCCATATTACCAATGTTACACAAAAAGCAAGAAAAAAATATGCTTTAACCTGCACTCAGAGTTTATCAATTCTCTCTCTAGAGGTGGATGCCATTTTTAATCACGAGTCTTTAGGAATTGTTCTTCAATCATTGTAGCTAAGTAGCTAAGTCTTTCATAATTGATTGTAGTTACAATATTTCTGTTTCTGTATACATTATTCTCCTGGTTCTTCTCATGTCACTTTTTATCAGTTCATCTAAGTCTTCCCAGATTTTTCTGAAATCATCCCCACTCATAGTCCAAGAGTATTCCATTACAATCATATACTGCAACTTGTTCAGCCATTCTACAAATGATGGGCATCCCTTTAATTTCCAATGCTTTGCCACCACAAAAAGAGCTGCTATATTTTTGTAGGTATAGGTTCTTTCCCTATTTTCTTTTATCTTTTTGGGATACAGAGCCAGTAGTAGTATTGTACAATTTTATAGCCTTTTGGGCCTAGTTCCAAATTTGTCTTCCCAAATGGATGGAAAAGTTCACAATTCCACAACTAGGGCATTAGTAAACCTATACTTTCATGTCTTCCTGTAACTGATTTTAAAAATTATTTCCCCACTCCATTCCTTTAAAGAAGTGAGAGATCCACGAGTATGGTACATTCCACACATTTTTTGGCTTTTCCAACACATTGATAGGTTTTATTTTTTTTCTCCTTCCATTACCTGTAAAAATATTTGTTGTATGGTATGGAATACTGGAAGAAATGCTGATATACAAAACATAACAAATAGTATCAATTTAAAAAAAAAGTTAACCAGCTGTGTATAAGATTTTATGGATTTTCACCACTAATATCTTTCTTGTATGGTATGGAATACTGAGAGAAATATTGATATGCAAGAAAAAAATAGTGGGAAGAGTTTCCACTGCAATATCACCCTCTAACCACAAAAAAAGCTGCTCTTAACTCCAGCTACCAACAGCCTAGTAGCTTCCTATGCCCCTCCCTTCAGAGGGCACAACCTTCTCTTTTTCGTCTCTGCTCTTGCGACATCTTTCCTCGCGGCCTCCGCATTCGGCCGTAGTGATTGGTCGGTGCCTGGCTGGCGTCATCTCCTTGCGCCACTAGAGAGCATCCCCCACGTGGGTGAACTGTCGCTGGGCTATGTGGCTGGGAAGTTCCGGGGTTTCTCTTTCCCTGCTTTCGGTGGCTCGCCCTGTGCTTAGAAGGCTCACCTTTTCCTGGCTCCCGGTCAGCCACAGCGGCTGCAGGTCTATGATGGCCACAGATGAGTGCGAGGCTCCTACTCGGGGGACCAGAAACCCCAGCTGCCCGGAGGAGCCGCAGGTGCAGCCACTTCAGGGAGGCATTGAGCCGGGAGGAGAGCAGCGGCCTCCGGCCGGGGAGAAGGAACAAACTCCAGTAACGGTCTTGGCCCGAAGCTCGGGCGGCCGGAAGAAGCGGCGGGGCCAGGTCAGCGGGGAGCGCTTCGTGCCACCCCCGAAGAAGCGGCGAGCTGGGGTCAGCTTCAGCGACCAGCACTTTGCTGAAACTAGCTACTATTTCGAGGGCGGGCTGCGCAAGGTGCGGCCTTACTACTTCGACTTCGAGACCTATTGCAAGGGCCGCTGGGTGGGCCGCAGCTTGCTCCACGTCTACAGTACTGAGTTTCGTGCCCACTCTGTAGCTTACTATGAGGCAGCCGCCCAGGCTGGCCGCCTGCGCCTCAACGAGCAGCCTGTGCGAGACCTCGGCGTTATTCTTAAGGTGGGACCCCGAGAGATAAGAGGGAGACGTCCAGGACCAACGCAAACGGCACCCCCCCCCAAAAAAAAAGCCTTGTCCAGAGTGGTGCTGTGGGAATAGGACGCTCAGGAAGAACTGCGTTCAAATCCAGCTTTAGCCGTTTAACTGGCATTGTGCCCTCTAGGCAAATCCCTTAATCTTTCAGCCTCACTTACTTCATCTGTAAAATGGGCATAATAATAACACCGACCTTTTGATTGATGATTGTGAGGAGAAAATAAGACAATATTTGCAAGGAGCCCTAGCAGTCCTCGCTGTTATTATTACTATTTTTTATCCTTGTACATTTTTCCTGTTTCACTAGGAACTCTCTCTAGATGACAAGCATATTAAAAGCAGTGGTTTTGCTTTTTTGCTCTTAGCAATTTGTCTGCATAATTGGGTTAGAGAAGTAGATTACTGATGAAACACTTAAGCCCCTCCCCCCCCAAAGCATTGTTCTTTAACCTGGTTTTCATAGCCTCCCAAAGGACAGAAATGAACAGGTTTTCCTCGTCCTTTTCTGGATCCTGTTTTTTTTTTTCCAGTCCAGCAATGGAAGTATTGGATGCTATGTTCTATTAATGAAGGTCAATCAGTGCTGAATATAGTTGGAAGGTGTCCTCTAGGTCCTTACGTGACAACTTCTTGCCAGCAAACCCTAGTATCATGCTGGTGCCCCAATAACCACTTTTCCATGAGTTTTAAAGTGAAATCCATTCTTCTTGACCTTTCTGCATCATTTGATACCATTGAAGAACTTGTCACCAATCATCTGGTTACCTATCATAATACTACTACCTCCTAGCTCTTCTTTCCCTTTTTGTTCATTCTTTTAAGGTCTGTTTGTTCTCCACCTTTTCCTTAAGAGTAGGTGAGTATTCTCTATTTTCTTTTCTCAGGCTCTCTTTTCTTCTCTCCATGGTTTTTTTCTTTTGCTATCTTTTTTATTCCATTAGTTTCAATTGTGATCTCTAATAAATATTCCTCAACCTTTGTTTACAGAGGACCTTCAATCCTTGCTAGACCTATTCACTTCAAACTCCTGCTGATACTTTATAGGTAACATCCAAAACTAAAGTATTATCTTCCAACCTTCTTCTAAATGTGCTTTTCTCCCCAATCTTCCCATTTCTGTCAAAGGTACAACCAGTAATGTAAATTCAGCACATCAGTTATCTTAAACTTTTCCTTCTTTCTCACTACCTATATCTAAATAGTGGTAAAATTTTATGGAAGTTTATCACTAACATTTCTGTTTCTACTGCTACTACCTTATTAACACCTAACAGAGCTAACAGATACTTCCAGTCTTTCCTTTACATCATTGTCAAAGTAATTTTCCCAATATGGAGGCCTGATCACAACATTCTCCTGCTCAAAGACCTTCAACAACTCCCCATTATCTATAGAATAACATACAAACTCCTGTTTTCTTGTCACACAAGACTCTCAGGATCTGGCTCCAATCTACCTTTTCAGTTTTATTTTGTATTATTTCCCTTTATATGTACTATACTATTAGCTACCTTTTCCTTTCTCTGAACCTTAATCCACAATGTCCTCATGCCTGGAATGGCTTCTTGTGTTTCTGCCTGTTAAAATCCTTTCCTTCATGGACCAATTATGGTACTGCCACCTCTTCCATGAATTCTTCCCTAACATCCCTAACTAGAAATTATCCCTTACCTCTTACACTTCTCCGCTCTTCTCCATATCTAGCACTGCTAACTTTTACTATAACTTTATATATCTCATAACTCTCCACCTCTCTCTCTCAGACACCTAGATATCTGAAGCTTCCTACATTTACCTAACATTGAGATGTGTGACTTATTGATCCCTATTCACAATGTGGATTGTGGTTATTCCTGAATATAACATTCTCAGTAAGTGTTGTCTGTAAACCTCCACCACTTTCAAGTGTTCTGTGAAACTTCACTGTCACTTCCTACTCTCTCATTCCCTCCCCATTGATTTGTTAAAATAAAAACCACAACATTCCAGCAAAATAAATCAACACATTAGCTGTGCCTTAATATTCTCTTGGCAGAGAGGTAGTAGGTAGTACATCATGGTTTTGGAATGAGGCATACATTTGCAGACATCAAGCAGTCATGCTTTTATGAAGTGCTATGTGCTAGGTCCTATAGTAGGTGCTAGGAATACAAAGGCAAAATATGAAACAGTCCTTCACTTCAGGGAGTTTATAATCTATTGGAGGAATGTTAGATATGGTCAAAGTATAAGATTTGTTTCCATGTCCTGTGTTTGTTTCTAGGAAGGGTCTTGTAAGGAGAATGGAAGGCCAAGGAGTCATAGGGAAGTAAGTGATGTGTAAAAGAAATAAATTTTTAAAAGCAACCACAAAGCATTTTTGACAAGGGTAAAAAACCTGGAGTGATGACTTGATGTGGTAAAAAGAGTTCAGGACTTGGGATTGAGAAGACCTAGTTAGGTTTTTGTTGTTGTTGTTATTTGTTTTTTTAAACCCATACCTTCTGTCCTAGAATCCATACTGTATTTTGGTTCCAAGTCAAAATAACGGTAAGGCGTAGGCAGTGGGGTTAAGTGACTTGCCCAGGGTCACACAGCTAAGAAGAGTTTGAGGCCAGATTTGAGCCCAGCTCCTCAAAACTCCAGGCCTGGCTTTCAATCCACTGTCCTACCACTAGTTGCCCCCTGAGAAGACCCAGTTCTGAATCCTATCTCAGATATTTATTAGCTCTGTGACCCTGGCCAAGTCTCTTAATCTTATTCTGGGCTTTTGTCTATTCATTTGTAAATTGACAGAGTTGGATTCCAAGATATTCTGGTTCTAACTCTAGGATACTTTCTCTTGGCTAGCTGTGACTGTTCTTAGGTTCCTGATACTTTGCTCCTTTCCCACATGGAGTGAGTGCAGGTTTGCCTAATTGAGTTGACTTAGCTGGATGTATCTCTCTGCTAGGACAATGACTTCCTCCGGAATACCGTCCACAGACATGAGCCCCCTGTGACTGCAGAGCCTATCCATCTCCTAGCCGAGAATGATGATGTAGTAGTGGTAGACAAGCCCTCCTCCATGCCGGTTCATCCTTGTGGTCGCTTCCGCCATAACACTGTCATCTTTGTCCTGGGCAAGGAGCACCAGCTTAAGGAGCTGCATCCTCTGCATAGACTAGACCGACTTACCTCAGGAGTGCTCATGTTTGCCAAGACGGCTGCTGTCTCCGAGCGTATCCATGAACAAGTTAGAGATCGGCAGGTAAATAGACATGGACCCATGGGTTCCTTTTCACTTGTGCTCTTCTCAAAGACCAAGTATGGGTTGATCTTACAGATTCTTAGTGTTGGGAAGGGAGTCATTGAATTAGAATTCATTGAATTAGAATTCAAGTCAATTGAATTAGAATTTGTAAAGGCTTCTCAAGTCACCTGGTCAAGGTCAGTCCCTGAAATCTTGACGTATGTTGTTTCTGGGGTACAGATCATAGGCTCATTTGAGTTAGAGCTGGAAAGGACCTCAGAGCATTTATTCAAATACCCAGTTTTACAGATGAGGAAACTGAGGCTCCTGGGAGTAAAGTGACTTGGCCAGCATCACATAGTAAAAAGTAGCTGATTACACAACTTTGTTTGGTGTCCTGTTCATCTGAACTGAACACTTTAATTATAATCAGAGAAGAGATAAGAAATGGTACCTCTCTCCCTTCTTTGCAAAAGTAGGGACTGAGTATGAAATTTGTATATCCAGTTAGATTCAGTTGGTTAATTTTTTTAATACTTTTTTTGCTCTTCATTACGAAGTAACAAAAAAATGTTACATATGTTTTACTTGCTAGGTAGTGATGATAGTTGCTAGTGGGGCAAGAGGGAGGGATACACTGAAATAAAGGAGATGTAAAAACAGGATAGCAAAAAAAGGTTTTCTTTTCTTAAAAAATGTATTTTTAAAATAAATTTTAATATTTCCTTTATTTAATGCTTAGTGTTAGGAAGGGGAAAATTATTTTACTATTTTAATGATTTTTTATTTTGAGTTCTGAATTCTCTCTCCCTCCAGTCCCTCTCCCATCCTTTGAGAAAGTAAGCAATATATCAGTTATACATATGAAATCAGGCAAAACATAATTCCATATTATCCCTGTTGCCCCCAAAAAGGTGAAAAGTATGCCTTATTGTATGATAATCACTGTGAAAGGCTGCTATTCTCAACAATACAATGATCTGGGACAGTTCTGAAGGACTTATGATAAAGAATGCTGTCCACCTCCAGAGAAAGAACTTGGAATCAGAACACAGATCAAAGCATACTATTTTCCACATTAGTTTATCTGTTTTTTATTTTGGGGTCTTGGTTTTATATCAGTATTCTCCTACAACAGTGACCAATATGCAAATATATTTTACATGATTATACATGTATAACTCTTATCAAGTTCCTTACCATCTCCTAGAGGGGGAAGGGAAAGAAGGGAGAGAGAGAATTTGGATCTTATAATGAAAATTGTTATTACATGTAATTGGGAAAATAAAATATCTATGAGTAAAACATGGAAAAAAAAAGAGTATGCTATGCTTTAATCTGTACTCAGAGTTCACCTCTCTTGAGGTAGATAGCATTTTTCAACATGAGTCCTTCCAAATTACCTTAGATCATTGTACTGGTCAGAATAACGTAAGTCAAATTAAATATATATATATATATATATATATATATATATTTTTTTTTTTTAATGTAGTATGGTGCAGAAAGGCAGGTGGGGAAGAGTACTAAGATTAAAGGGAGATACCCTGTAAGTGGCATAGGGAGATTTGGGCCCAGAAATTCCATGGTGATGGTTAGACTCTTAGATCTGCTGAATCTGGATATGAGAGAAATGGACCCACAATACTTGAAGGGGCAATCCTCAAGAGCTGTAGCTTTTTTTTTTTTTGCTTAGTTTGTCTTCTCTTCTGCAGTTGGAGAAAGAATATGTGTGCCGGGTAGAAGGAGAATTCCCTTCTGAAGAAGTCACCTGCAAGGAGCCCATCTTGGTGGTGTCCTACAAGGTGGGGCTGTGCCGTGTGGACCCTCGGGGCAAGCCCTGTGAAACTGTGTTCCAGAGGCTAAGTTACAATGGTCATTCTAGTGTGGTACGCTGCCGGCCTCTTACTGGCCGTACACACCAAATTCGAGTACACTTGCAGTTCTTGGGCCACCCTATTATCAATGATCCCATCTATAACACAGCAGCTTGGGGCCCTGCCCGGGGCCGGGGTGGCCATATTCCCAAGACTGATGATGAGCTGCTACGGGACCTGGTGGAAGAACACCGGGCCAAACAGAGCCTGGATATTCTGGATCTCTTTGAAGGGGACCTACCCCCAGATCTTAAACCTCCCTCAGATCCCCTTCTCAAGCAAGACTTGAAAGAGCCAAAGGCAACTACAAGAGACCTAGAGGAACCAAACCAAGCAGCCCCCCTTGATTTGAACACCAAAGAGGTGACCCCTGGGGAGGCAGCTGGTTCAGGGCTTAAGGAAAGAGAGAGAGATCCTCTCTGTGATGAATGCCGGTTGGTAAGACAAGATCCCTTACCCCAGGAGCTGGTAATGTACCTTCATGCCCTACGTTATAAAGGGCCTGGCTTTGAATATTCTTCACCCATGCCTGCTTGGGCCCAGGATGATTGGAAGGAAGACTAAGGGGTAGGGCCCCCCTGAATTGCCTTTTGTGTTGAAGGCAAGGCCACCATCCATCACAGAACTGATGTGACGAGTCCTTTTAATGAGGGGAAGTAGACATTCTTTGTTGGCACTTGGGAACTAGAAAGGAGGAATTGGGGCTCTGAAAATGTTTACTCTTTTTCAGAGCCAAAAGGAACTTATATACCTCATTAGCCATCCTACCTCCAGCCAGAATTTTGGCATCTCTTAATTTAGAAAATGGTCTTCCTAATGTCTCTTTTGGGGGTAGTTCTCTGAGCTTTCAGGTGCTGCTGCTTAGACCATATACTGTGGCTGTACCAGGATCCCTTTGACCTTCCTTGCTTTGCAAAAAGAGGCTTTCTCCCTCCTATAGAAAATTTCTTTCCTATCCACTGTGATTTGGTTCCTGTTTCTCAAGGAATATGTAGTATATAGCACCTAGATTTGCAAAATGCTTATAGTCAGGCAGGAAATATTTTTAAAATGCATTTTGTTTTTTATATTATGACTCCTTCCCAATTGTGTTTGCTGCCTCCCCTCAGCAAAAAAAAAAATAATGATTAAGCATAACTGCAAATTACAGATTATGTAACAGCCCCTAGCCTCCACCTTCTCCACCAAAATGGAGGCATTTTTTTCTCAACCTCAGCCTTCAAGAACCAGCACTGATAATTCTATTTGATATGACTTTCATATACATTAATATAACCACTGCATCTGATGTTCTCTTAGTTCTGCTTTCTTTCCATTATTATCAGTTCATACAGGTCCCATGAGCTTTGAATTCCTTGTCATTCTTTGTGGCACAAAAATATTCCATAATCACCACAATTTCATCTATTCTCCAATCATTAGATCTCTGCTCTTTTGTTTCAATTTTTTGCTGATATAAATATTTTGGTATGCATAGGACCTAGGTTTCCAGTAGTGGAATTATGTAGTCAAAGGGTATGAAACCATATGACAAAAAGTAGAAAGTTCAAGAAATTGAAAGTCAGAGGATCCAAGTTCAATTCCCACCTCTACTGTGTGCTACCTATATGATCTTGGGTCCTTTATTGGGCCCCAGTTTCTTCATCTGACATATTTAGGAGTTGGACTAGATGTGTGCTAGGCTCTCTATTTTAGCTCTAAATCTATGATACCATGACTTTTCTCACATAATCCCAAATTGGTTTTCCAGTTCACAGCTCCACCAATAGTGGATTGTTGGGTTTGTCTTCCCATAGCTCCTCCTGCACTGACTAGTTGACCATAAATAAGTATTTATTGAGTGTTAGTTTTGTGGGTGTGAAAAGAATAATATTTATGTCCCAGGGAGAAAGGCATTTATTTGCAGAGTCTATGTATGTGGCACAGATTGGGAGGGACTGAACTGCATGAATGAGATAGGTATTGGCTAAGTATTAGCATTTATTTTGATGCCTTAAGAATTCTTCATTTCATCAACTGTGGGCAGATCATATCTACTCCTTTACTTGAGTCATCAGTGCTGAGTTGCATAGCAAAAAAAATTCATCCTCCCAGGTGGTCAGCATCCTGATGATAAGCCTCTTGGCATTTAGGTAAGGCAAGCATTTATTAAGCCTCTTATAACAGCTATATACAGAGGAGGACCTGGCAGAGCTTATACTTTCTTAGCATAGACTTTGGGTACCCAGGATTACTTTAGCACTGCAGTGAAGCATTCAATTAAAATTCAGCAAACTCTAGGAGATTGCTGCCTCTCTCACTCAGACCCTTAACATTTGTAGCCTGGACCAGAGGTGATCAGGCTACATGCAGCCAACAGTACTCCCAAATGCAGCATGAACCAGATTAAAGTGTGATTGAGAAATATTTAACAAAATAAAAATATAATAAAATATAGACAATGTTAATATGTAGATTTCTAAGTCAGTATGCAGCCTAATATGTAGCCCCTATTTCTACATGAATTTGACACTAATGAGCAAAAGATGAAATGACTGAGGAAACAGGTTTAATCATCTCAATATATTGATTTATTAAGCAATGCATGCTAATTGCTGGATGAATCAGGATCAGGCCTTTGCTCAGGGCTGGACCCCAGATACAGGGGGGGGAGATAGACTTTTATACATAAAAAAATAAAATGAGACCAATTAATTAAAAAGAACACAATGTTAGGTAATCTGATTTCTAATTGGAGGAAAGATGTGGGCTTTTCCAAGTTGGAAGGGGAAGAATGAACAGATATAATTCCCTGAATTCAGGAAAAGAGATATCCCACTCCAAGAAACATGGAAACAATAACTGATTGATCAGGATGGGGCCAGTTTCCAGATAAGACATCTGGGTTTGCTTGAGATGTACAATTATTAGAAAATTCCTTGCGTCAGTCTTAGAATCTGACTGCATTTCTGGTCAACATAACCCAAGTCCTTGATTAAGGACAGCAGGTACAGGTGGTCCAGTTTCCTAGCCACATAGGGCGAGGTTCAAACAATGCAATAAGGTTTTCTCCTAACTCCCACAACTGAATAAACTTTTCTCATAGGACAGAATTTAGACTAAATAATTGGCATTTTCCCCCCAGTTACATGTAAAAACAATTTTTAACATTTAAAAAAAATTGAGTCCTAAATTCTCTTTCCTCCTTCCCCTCCCTTTGCTAAGACTGTAAGCAATCTGATATGGAATTTTTTTAATGTGCAATCATGTAAAATATTTTTCCATGTTAATTCTTTTGTGGGAGAAAATTAAAACAAAAAATGGAGAAGTGAAATATTGTGTGCTTTGGCTAGACTCATAATTGAATAGAAACTAAGCTAGCTCCAGAATTGAGTTGCAAAATGGAGACTGTGGTTCACTCAATTCCCACAATTAACCACTTGCTGTCCTAATCCCCTCAATTTTCTTGAATTACTGACCTGGACTATTAATTAGACTATTTGGTTTCTCTGCTTCCAACCTCTTCCTTCTCCAATCCATCCAAAATAATTTCCCTACAACATAGATCTGACTAGGTCATTTTCCTGTTCAAAAGCTTTCCTGGCTCCTCAATTATCTCTGGCATAAATGCAAACAGCCTTAGTATTTAAAGCTCTCCAAGATCTGGCTCCAACCCACATTTCTACCTTTATTTCATATTACTTCCCTTCACGAGCTATATTCTAGCCAAATCACAATGCCAGCTGTTCCCTAAACTCCTGCCTGCTTATATTGTTACCCATTCCCTATGTCTAGAAGTCACTGGGATGGCAAGGTGGCGTCATAATGCCCAGAGTATCTGGCCTAGAGTCAGGAAAACCGCAATTCAAATCCAGCCTCAGATATTTACTAGCTCTGTGACCCTGGGCAAGTCACTTAACCCTGTTGGCCTCAGTTTCCTCATCTATCAAATGAGCTGGAGAAGGAAGCAGCAAACCACTCCAGTATCTCTGCCAAGAAATCCCCAAATGAAGTCAGGAAGAGTTGGATAAGACTGAAACGAGTGAACAGTAACAAAGAAGTCAGTACTTTGTTTCTACCTCTTAGAATGCTGATTCTCAAGGCATGGCTTTGGGGTTGAATCACAGTCTGTGATGTTTGAAGCATGTAAGGTGATAGGGGTGCAAAGAGACAAACAAAATAATGGAGCTGAAATACAATGCATATAACCATGCAAAAACAAAATGGGGCAGAGGAAGGGAGCACAAGCCAATGAAGGAAGGGTATCAAATAAACTTAAAAGAATGTACCGAAGCTGGATCTCGAAGTCAGACTTTTTTTTAAAACCCATAGCTTCTGTTTTAGAATTAATATTGAGTACTGATTCCAAGGCAGAACAATGATTAAGGCTAGGCATTAGGGGTTAAGAGATTTGCCCAGGGTCACACAGCTAGGAAGTATCTGAAGGCAGAGTTGAACCCAGGATCTCTAGTCTAGGCTTGGCTCTCTATCCCCACTGACTACCTTGCTGCCCTAGAAGCTAGATTCTAAGAGGAGTGAATTCCAGGCATAGAAGACAGCTACACAAAGGCATAAAGGTGGGAGATGGAAATCTCCTTAAATGTGAAATCCAGTGAGCGAAGCAGAATAATATGAAAATTAGAAAGTTAATCTAGAGTCAAATTATAGAAAGTTTAAATTATAAAAGGAATTTTTATTTTATCCTAGAGTCAGTGGGGAACCACTGAAAATTCTTGAGCAGAAGAGTGATATGATCAGGTATGGGCTATTACAAAGATTATTTTGACAATTGTGTGGAAATTAATTTGGAAAGGAGAATTTGGAAGCAAGTAGGCTAATGAAGAAGCAAAAGCCTGCTGGTGGGTCTTCCTACCTCAAGTTCATTTTCCATTTAGCCATTAAAGTGATTTTCCTAAAGGGCAAATCTGATAATATCACATCCCTACTTGATAAATTCCAGTTACTTTCAGGGTCAAATACAGAATCTTCTGCTTGGTGTTTGCATGTTGTCCCTTCCATTGTATTGGAAGCTCCTTGAAGATAGGGACTGACTTTTGCATCTTTGTATTTCCAGCACTTAGCACACTGTCTGCCACATAGTAGGCACTTAAAATGTTGATTGATTGAGGCATTTGCAGGATTCCAAGTGAGGTGCTGAAGGCTTAAAGTGAGAGTTAGTTGGGGGCAGTTAGGTGGTTCAGTGGATTGAGAGCCAGGTCTAGAGACCAGAGGACCTAGGTTCTAATCTAGCTTCAGACATTTTCTAGTGTGACCCTTACTTGCCCTCTTAGAATCAAGGCTGAAGAGTGGTAAGGGCCAGGCAATGGGGGTTGAATGACTTGCCCAGGGTCACACTGGGGGAAATGCATAGATCTGAAGCAGGCCCTGTGCAATGCTTAAAACTTGGTCAGATATGGAAGACACCAAGACATCACAGACCGCCACCAGTCATCCTGACTTGCCACTAGATTTTGATGGCTCTGGAAGAGAGAGTGAGGCTTACAACTTTGCAAAACTCTGGTTCACTAAAATTCAATGTATGCAGAAGTTAAAACATCTCCCTATGATGTCACTGCTTCTCTGAAAACAAGAACAAACAGCAATCAGCCTGATCTCAGTAACCTCTCTGAGCTTCAATTTCTTCTGTAAAATGGCTTGGACTAGATAGCCTCTCAGGTCCCTTCCAACTTTCAATCTGTCGACTTACGTATATGCATATGTACAGAGAATCAGGAAATTTAGAGCTAGGAGGGACTTTCAATATCATCTCTTTATAAACCATTCATTTAGAGATGTGGAAACTGAAGTCAGGAGAAACTATTTAAGTAGGGGATCCTAATAGCTGCTCAGGACAATCTTTCTTGGGATGTAGCGCTAAATCTTGAAGGAAGTCAGGTGGAGGTCGAGGTAAGGGGAGATGACAATTTTTGCAAAGACAGGTGGGAGTAAGACTACTGAATTCAGGGAACAGCAAGAAAACCTGTTTGACTTGTGTGTAAAGTACATGAGGGGGCAAAATGTGGAATAAGACTGGCAAGGTAACCTTGGAGGTGGATTATGAAGGGGCTTTAAATGACAACCTGAAGAGGAAATAGGGAGCCATTGAAGATTTAGTAAGAGGGACATATCCCCATTTGTGCTTTAGAAACACATTTGACAGCCAAATCAAGGGTGGATTAGCAAGGGAGAGATCCTGGAAACCAGGCATCTAAGAGGCTATTCTAATAATCCAAAACCGAGATGGCAAGGTCCTGGATTAGAGGTTGTGGCCATGTGAGTAGAGAGACAAGACATTTTGGAGGTAAAATTGAAAGAACTTGGCAACTGATTATACATGGAGGATGAGGTGAAGTGAAGTACACAGAAGAGTCGCAGACTATGGGGGAATTGGGAAACCCGTGTATAGGTGATAGCACCTAAGCTGAATCTTGAAGAAAACATGGGATTCTAAAAAGTTGAGGTCAGGAGAATATTCAAGAAGAAAGCATTTCCAGCCAATGAGATCAGGATCACATATTCCTTTCATGGGGGCACAGATTTCTCTAAACACCAAATAAAGTGTATATTTCCATAGGCAAAGTAGAACAGAAAGAATTAAACGTGATGGAGGAATGACAAAGAAACGAAGTACCATGAAGAAAATGAAGTTGTCACACTGAATCTAGACAAAGGCAAAAGATTCAGTAAAAACGAGATTATCAAGATTATTGGAGAAGCAATTCTCCTGTCATGACAGCATCATGAAACTTCATGAATTAATCAAGTCCTAGCCTTCTAAATTAATTTTGGGGATGATTTTCAAATTCTTAAAAAATCTATTCTTTGGCCAGAAAGACTAAATTTGCAATTGATAGTTGACCTTCACTGTAGTCCTAATTAGTGTCTCAGACATCCTTGGAGCTAGCATAGACAAAGGCACACCTGACCTAGGTGCAAAAGGCCATCTCCCCTCTCCTCAACTAATTATTTCCTGTCTTGTAACCATAAACTGTATGAACTTTACTGGTAATGAGAATTTAGCAATTCTGTTTTATCAGGACTT
This sequence comes from Monodelphis domestica, assembly GCF_027887165.1. Classification (NCBI taxonomy): domain Eukaryota; kingdom Metazoa; phylum Chordata; class Mammalia; order Didelphimorphia; family Didelphidae; genus Monodelphis; species Monodelphis domestica. Next base: position 203,082,771 of record NC_077227.1, read on the forward strand.
TTGTATCTCAAAAATATTCCTTTGAATTGACTGACTGTATTGGTTCCCCTGTCCACTACTAGCATCTGCAATGGGTAATGATTTTTCCTAATAAAATAACTCAAGCTAGACCACCAGTGTGAGCACTCTTCCCAACTTTCATTCTGGCTCCTCATCTTTCTGTAATTTCTACTGCTTCATGACAGTTGCTCCTCCCCAGTCAAAAAACCCTATTTGGGCCTGATTGAGCTGGCACATGACACCATCAGTCTTTCAAGGACTGTTTGCTTTTCCTTTAAGTACTCTAGTATATAATAGTTTCAACATGTAACTTGAAACTGTCCTACTTGTGTCCTTCAGATCTTCTACTTGTTCTCTTTTGTGATGGCCATCTCTCTAGGGTTGTGTGTGTACTGATTCCTGTATGTGGCAAAATTGGCCATAGACCAAAAACATTCCAAAGCCTAGTGCTTTCAAGGATGAAAAATAAAAGATGTCAGTAGGAACCCTTGGCCTTTTTGCTTACATCTTAGCTATTAAATCTTATATTCTCCTCTTATTCTTGGGTTATATTTCCTTCCTAATTGAATTCATTTCAATTCAACATGCATTTAAGGCACTGTGGTAGGTTTCAGACAAAAACCAAAACAAACAAAAAATATTTCTACCCTCAAGAAGCTTATGCTCTGCTGTTTCATCCTTCTCTTGTTGAGTACCTTATCTGATAGATATTAAAAGACTACAGAGGGGTGCCTACATGACTCAGTGGACAGAGCCAGGCCTGGAGATTGAAGGTCTTGGGTTCAAATCTAACCTCAGATCTGACTGTGGCAAGTCACTTAACCTCTATTGCCTGGCCCTTACCACGCTTCTGCCTTGGAACTAGTACTTTGTATTGATTCTAAGACATAAAATAAGAGTTTTAAAAAAAAAAGGCATACAGAAAAAGGGCCAGTTAGGTGTCTTAGTGGATAGAACTTAGGCCTAGAATTGGGAGGACTTGGGTTCAAATGTGGCCTCAGACACTTCCTAGCTGTGTGACCCTGGGCAAGTCACTTAAACTCAATTGCCTAGCCCTTACTGCTCTTCTGACTTAGAACTGATATTTCTATCAATTCCAAGATAGAACGTAAGGGTTTAAAAAACAACATACAGATTATATAAAGGAGTTCCTACCCTCATGGAGTTTGTCATCCTTAAGAAAGAGATGGGACCCATATATTTAACAAGAATATAGAATGTTAGAGGTAGAAGAGACTGAGACAATTTGAGTAAAATCTATCACCCTCACCCCTATTTTGCAGCTGAGAAAGTGAGATCTAGAAAGGACAAGCAACTGAGCATTGGCAATGGTTAGCTCAAGTCAGACCACTTGAGTCAAAGCCTACTCCACTGGAATATTGTTCTGTTCTTAAGGAAGATCTGGATGAACATGAGTCATTTTTGGTCCCAAACACCATGAGGATGTCAGGCAGATTGCAGAATTGGATTCAATCTCAGTTGGAAGGGAGAGAAGTAATGTTTTTGTTGGTCCTCATTTTATTCGAGTCTACTGTAGCTTTTGACCCTTGGCATAAATAGGTACAAATTGAGTAACTGTAAAACCTTACAATTGGATTCTAAAAATCAAATTCAGAAGTATAAGATTGGGAAGGCATGGTTCCAGGTTGAGAAAAAAAATCCAAAGATTTTAGATGGCCCAATAGATAGTTAATTGAGCCCAAAGTTATGATGAGGTCAAATATGGCATCAGTCACTTAACGAGCTGTGAGACCCTGGGCAAATCACTTAACCTTTGCCTCAGTTTCCTTAACTATAAAATGGGATTCACCATAGCATCTATCTCACAGGGTTGTCATAAGACTTAAATGAGATATCAAATGAGATCGATCGCCCAAATTCATAATCTCAAGGTCATCTTTGTCTCTTCACTCTCCTTAACCTACCATGCTTAATACAATGCCTGGCATATAGTAGGAGCTGCATAAATGCTTATTCCCTTTCCTACCATATGAGTTAGTAGTGATCAGAAGAGTTAATGTGATCTTAGATTGCATTAAGAGAAGCATAGCTTTCAGGAATAAGGATGTGAGAATCTCTTTTTCTCTACCCTGTTCAGACATCATCTGGAGTATTGTGTTTGGTTCTGGTGCCATACTTTTAAGAAGGATATTGATACAGTGAAGGTTTTCAAAGCAGGAAACCAGGATGAAGAAGAGCCTTAGATCCATGTCATCAAAGCATCTTTGAAAGGAACAGAATGTTTAGACAATCATCTGCAATGGGGATAAACTAGAAGCCTCCCCAATAAGATCAGGAGTGAAACAAGGATGCCCATTATCACCTCTAATTATTTTATTTATTTATTTATTTTTAAACCCTTACCTTCCATCTTGGAATCAATTCTGTGTATTGGTTCCAAGGCAAAAGGGTGGTAAGGGCTAGGCAATGGGGATTAAGTGACTTGCCCAGGGTTACACAGCTAGGAAGTATCTGAGGTCTGATTTGAACCCAGGACCTCCTGTCTCTAGGCCTGGCTCTCAATCTGCTGAGTCACCCAGCTGCCCCCATCATCTCTATTATTTAACATTTTACTAGAAACACTAGCTGTAGTGATTAGAGAAGAAAAAGAAATTGAAGGTATTAAAATTGGCAATGAGGAGACCAAGCTATCACTCTTTGAGGAAGATATGATGGTCTACTTAAAGAGTCCTAGAGAATCAACCAAAAAGATAGTTGAAATAATCAACTTTAGCAAAGTTTCAGGATACAAAATAAACCCACATAAGTCATCAGCATTTCTATATATCTCCAACCCATCTCAGCAGCAAGAATTAGAGAAATTCCATTTTAAATCATCCTACACAATATAAAATACTTAGGAATCTATCTGCCGAGACAAACACAGGAACTATACGAACACAACTACAAAACACTCTCCACACAACTAAAACTAGATCTAAACAATTGGAAAAACATTGGTTGCTCATGGGTTGGACGAGCTAACATAATAAAAATGGCAATCCTACCCAAATTAATTTACTTATTTAGTGCCATACCCATTGAACTACCAAAAAACTTTTTTTTTTTTTAAACCCTTACCTTCCATCTTGGAGTCAATACCATGTATTGGCTCCAAGGCAGAAGAGTGGTAAGGGTAGGCAATGGGGGTCAAGTGACTTGCCCAGGGTCACACAGCTGGGAAGTGTCTGAGGTCAGATTTGAACCTAGGACCTCCCATCTCTAGGCCTGGCTCTCAATCCACTGAGCTAGACAGCTGCCCCCATACCAAAAAAACTTTTTTACTGAATTAGAAAAAAACATAACAAAGTTCATTTTGAAGAACAAAAGATCAAGGATATCCAGGGAAATCATGAAAAAAAATGTGAAGGAAGGAGGCCTTGCAGTCCCAGATCTCAAACTATACTATAAAGCAGTGGTCATCAAAACAATTTGGTACTGGCTAAGAGAAAGGAGGATCAGTGGAATAGACTTGGGGTAAATAACCTCAGCAAGACAGTCTATGATAAGCCCAAAGATCCTAGCTTTTGGGACCAAAACCCCCTATTTGATAAAAACTACTGGGAAAATTGGAAGACAGTATGGGAGAGATTAGGTTTGGATCAACATCTCATACCCTACACCAAGATAAACTCAGAATGGGTGAATGACCTGAATATAAAGAAGGAAACTATAAGCAAATTAGGTGAACACAGAGTAGTATATTTGTCAGATCTTTGGGAAAGGAAAGACTTTAAAACCAAGCAAGACATAGAAAGAGTCACAAAATGTAAAATTACTAATTTTGATAACATTAAATTAAAAAGTTTTTGTACAAACAAAACCAATGCAACCAAAATTATAAAGGAAGCAACAAATTGGGAAACAATCTTCATTACAAAAACCTCTGACAAAATTCTACTCAAATTTATAAAGAACTAAACTAAGTATACAAAAAAATCAAGCCATTCTCCAATTGAAAAATGGGCAAGGGATGTGAATAGGCAATTTTCAGTTAAAGAAATCAAAACTATTAATAAGCACATGAAAAAGTGTTCTAAATCTCTGATAATCAGAGAAATGCAAATCAAAACAACTCTGAGGTATCACCTCATACCTAGCAGATTGGCTAATATGACAGCAAAGGAAAGTAATGAATGCTGGAGGGAATGTGGCAAAATTGGAACATTAATTCATTGCTGGTGGAGTTGTGAATTGATCCAACCATCCTGGAGGGCAATTTGGAACTATGCCCACAGGGCACTAACAGACTGCCCTTTGATCCAGCCATAGCACTGCTGGGTTTGTACCCCAAAGAGATAATAAGGAAAAATATGTACAAAAATGTAGCTGCGCTCTTTGTGGTGGCCAAAAATTGGAAAATGAGGGGATGCCCTTCAATTGGGGAATGGCTGAACAAATTGTGGTATATGTTGGTGATGGAATACTATTGTGCTAAAAGAAATAATAAAGTGGAGGAATTCCATGTGAACTGGAACAACCTTCAAGAATTGATGCAGAGTGAGAGGAGCAGAACCAGGAGAACAACGTACACAGAGACTGATACACTGTGGTACAATCAAATGTAATGGAATTCTCCAGTAGTGTCAATGCAGTGATCCTGAACAACTCAGAGGGATATACAAGAACACTATCCACATTCAGAGGAAAAACTGTGGGAGCTGACTGATCTTTTCTTTTAGGGCTTGGGCCTGGGTTGGCCAGGGCTGCCTGGGCTGGCCTATTCTTTTCTCATTTATTTCCTTTTTCTCTCTCTCTCTTTCTTTAATTCCTCATTGTATTATTAATTAAAAATCTCTATAAAACCCAGTTGACTTGGGTATATTCATAATTGGGAATATTTCCCTGGCGACCACCTTATATTTGATTTACAACAAGACACTGTAGTGAAAACATATTTTCTGTGGTCACACATTTACTCACCCACTCTTATATCTACTACAATTTATATCTTCCACTATTTTACTCACTACAGTTTATGTTCACAACTATTTTAATTATTACAGTTTATGGCATTCACTCTTTTAAATATTACAGTTTATGGCTGACCACGAAATTGGTGAAAAAACCCTCAAAAAGTTTCTGTGAAATCTCTTTCCTTTCTCTCTTTATTACTTGCTCTATCAGTCAGTTTTGTTTTCTTTTTTAACTTGGCTTCAAAAATACAGCTGCAAGAACGGGTGAGTAAAAAACCTTTTTATTTTCCTTAAATTAAGCTGTTTTAGATCTTAGCAACAGGGCCCTAAGGTCCTGGCTAGCAACTGCCTAAATTAGGACTAGAAAAACCTGGGAAAGCTTTTTGGCCTTGTCCTGCTTCCCACGTGTTTACTTTAGAAATATGGAGTTACAGACAGTTCAGAACTTAGTTAACAACTGGCATTTCAGTAAATACTTTGTTCTTTTCTTAATACAAGCATTGGTCTACAACTTACTTAACAGCTGGCTTATCAGCCCCATGACCAATCTTGTAAATACAGAATTCCTTGCCTCTCTGAAAGGGCTGATCCCATGGAACTTATGGCAAAATTTAATTGACATACTACTTTCCCTTGAGTTTTTTATTATTGTAATTATAATATTGTATTTCCATGAAGAACTCATTTCTCAGTCAAACCAACAAATTGCTCCCTCTAATATCCAACAAATTGTAGAACTAAATACTCAGCAGGAGCTTATAGAGGAGCTTATGGAGGGATGTCATGGGGAGATGGTAACTTTTATGAGAAGTATCAAAAGAGAGTTAAGAACGTTATCAGAAACTCTGGACACAGCTCCCTCTGCCCCACCGGCCTCAGAAAACCCACCCACATGAGGTAGAAGCATTGTTGATAAAACATAGAACACAGGCATTCTCGGATCAGAGAATTACAAGCTATGAAATAACATTGTTAAATAGTGAAAACATCACTTTGAAACGTTGTACTACTCTTAACCTTGCCACCTTGCTTCCAGATTTACCAACTTCAGGAGAACCATTACACAATTGTGAAACAGATCTTATGGTGAGTGATAACTGACTGATTGAGCTTTTCTTTTAGGGCTTAGGCCTGGGTTGGCCAGGGCTGCCTGGGCTGGCCTATTCTTTTCTCATTTATTTCCTTTCTCTCTCTCTCTCTCTTTCTTTAATTCCTCATTGTATTATTAATTAAAAATCTCTATAAAACCCAGTTGACTTGGGTATATTCATAATTGGGAATATTTCCCTGGCGACCACCTTATATTTGATTTAAAACAAGACACTGTAGTGAAAACATATTTTCTGAGGTCACACATTTACTCACCCACCCTTATATCTACTACAATTTATATCTTCCACTATTTTACTCACTACAGTTTATGTTCACAACTATTTTAACTATTACAACACTGAAGAAAAACAACTGCTTGATTACATGGGTCGAAGGGATGTGGTTGAGGATGTAGACTCTAAATGAACATCCTAGTGCAAACACCAACAACATGGAAATAGGTTCTGATCAAGGACACAAGTAATACCTAATGAAATTGCGTGTTGGCTGCAAGAAGGGTGGGTGGAGGGGAAGGAGGGAAATAATGTGGTTATTATAACCAAGGTAATGTTCTAAATTGATTAAATGAATTAATTAAAAAAAAAAGAATGTTTAGACAAGAGAAGACTTCAGAAAATATGCTGTCTGTGTTCAAGGGTTATTATATAGACTTGTTCTGTTTGGCTACAGAAGACAAAACTAAAAATATGGGGTAGAAGTGGCAGAGAAACAAATTTAGGATTGTTGTCAAGAAAAATCTCCTAACAACTGGAACTATCCAAAAGTGGAATGAGACTCCTTTGAAAGTGAGGGGTTCCCTCTCATTGGGGAACTTTGGGCACAGACAAGATGACCAATTATTAGTTATGGAATGTGAGTTGGATTAAGTGACAGCTAAAGTCCTTTACAAATTTAAATTCAGTGATTCCATGACCTTCAAGCCTCCCCTGGCTTCCATAACACTCTTCTCCTAAGGTTCTCATTTGTCTGACCATTCCTCTGTTTTCTTTGTGGATCTATGCCATCATGCTCCTATCCACTAAGCTTGAGAATTTCCCCAGGAACTGGGTTTCTTATGGCTGCACAACCTTCTCCAATAAACTTACCAATTTCCATGGATTCAATGTTGCCAAACTGATACTGTCCAAATCTATACATTTAATTCTAATCATTTGTAAATCTGAGGCCCACATCGCCTGCTGTCCCTGGACTTCTCTACATGAATGTCCCAAAGGCTTTTCAAACTCAATATGTCCAAAATGGAAATCATTACATTTTCCTCCAAACCCATGTCCCATCATCTTTCTAATCACCCAAGTCTACAAACTCAGGGTCAGAGATGGGGGATGGAGAGAACACATATTGCAAAATATCATGAAGTGGTTATTAAAATTGTATTGATGTAAACATTTTTATTTTAATTTTAAATAAAAAACTACCACATCAAAGGAAAGTTGCCAGATCTTATTGATTCTACCTCCTCAAATGTTGAACCAATCTCATTGTCCTTTTCACCAACTAATTAGTTCTTGTCCTCTTATCTTCTGCCCTTATCTCTTTCTCTAAGTCTCCCTGATTGATCTCGTCTTTTCTTATAGTGTTAATAAAACTATTTTATCTCCTATATGTATCTGTCTTCTGTTTAATCAATTTTGTGGAAGGAAAGAATTTCTATTTGTTCTCTTCATGCTCAACATAATTTTGTAGTGGAAAAACAGTGCTGGTTTAAAAATAATGTGGGATTCAGTAGTCTTTACCCTTTATTAGCTCTGTGATATTGAGCAACACAAATTATCTCTGAGCCTCAGTTGTCTCACTTTTAAAGTAAGAATTCAAATTCAATGAACATTTATTAAGTATCAATTATAGACAAGATACTGTGAATACAAATATTGATACGAACCAGGCTCTGTTGTCAGGTACCAACTAGGAAGTGAGCAGATGGATCTGGAGTCAGAAAGACCTGAGTTCAAATGTGACCTCAGACACTTACTAGCTATGTAATTCTAGGAATTTCACAATGACAGATTAATAATATTTGAACTTCTTTTTTCCTTAATATCTTTAATTTTTACATTTTAATTCCAATTCTAGTTTACTCAAATAACCTTTTAGGGATGGTCAGACAATCAACACAGTAGGCATTATTTGACTAAGATTTAGTATCTTGTTTAGTTTTAAGTTGCCACAATAGATGTTAATTTTTGCTTTTTGTAATATTTTTTGGAATAAGGATAACTACCTAAATTGAACCAAATTTTTGTGTAGGATGTATCATCATTTTTAAACTTTGAAATTTAATAAAATGGTAATTTTGGAAAAATTTTTAAATTTCTAAACAATTATTTCTTAGTATTACAATTACAATTTCTTGTAATTTCTTCTAAGAAATTATAATTTCTTAGTATTAACTGTTTTTCTCTATATTTCTTTTTCATTTTCATGTGATCCTAAAATGTTTAGTTTAATCTTCAGTTTCCCCTTTTTTATTTTAAATTTGCATTCCAATTGTGGTGAATTAGGGAAACTTGCATTTTTGAACAATATTATAGATGCTATAAAGTTGATATTAACTTCCCATTCATTTCTTCACTTAACAGAGCTTGAGTTGGCCTCAGTTTCCTCATCTGTAAAACGAGCTGGAGAAGGAAATGGCAAACCACTTCAGTATCTTTGTCACAAAAATCCCAAATGGGTTAGGAAGAGACAAACGCAACTGAACAATAATAACTATTCCTAAACTTGAATCCTATGGGGGAAAAGGACAAATACATACACACACACACACACACAGAACCTTTATGATCTAAGAGAGAGGGAGAGAAAAGCAAAGGGAAGGAAAAAGATCAAGAACAAAAAAAGTGTGACAAAAAACAAGAAGTAGAAATCATTTCATTTGGAAGGGTCTCAGGGAAGATCTGTGAAGACCACCTGGAAGAGCTAACACTTGAAATGGACCTTGAATGAATGAGCGAATGAAAAAGCATTTTAAGCATCATGAATTTTAGCTGCAGATTATCTTCTCACTACCTAGTGCCCAGAGCCAAGCATTGCCTGAGGTTGCATTCCATTCCTCCACCTCCCCTTCCCTCCCCTTCCCTTTCCTTCCCTTCCCTTCCCTTCCTTTCCCTTCCCTTCCCTTCAGTCTTAGTATCAATTCTATGACAGAAGAGCAGCAGTCAGAGGCAAGTGTCTTGCCTAGGCTCACACATCTGGAACTGTCTGAGGTCAGATTTGGAAGGCCAGATCTTCCAGACTCCAGACCTGGCCATCTATCCACTGTGCTATCTGATGTCCCTTCCCTACCTTTCCCAGTCTATAGACCTTTGGTTATTATGTAGAAAATTTACAAAACTCTTCAAGGCTCTTCCTTTCAAATGTATTTAAATAACTATTCCAGGGGCAGCTAGGTAGCACAATGGATTGATAGCCAGGTCTGGCGTTGGGAGGTCCTGGGCTCAAATCTGGCCTTAGATGCTTTCTAGCTATGTGACCCTGGAAAAGTCATTTTACCCCAACTGCCTAATCCTGAAAAAAAAAAAATCATTCCCCTAACCCCTAGGAATACACCAGTGCTCTAGTGCTGGGAGGGATCACAGATTATAATTTTCTCCCTGTGGTTAAAGACCCTTTATCATTACTACTTTGGTCATTTATTTTATTCAGGTGGATTGCATTTTGTATGTGCTTAGATCTTGTGTTAGGCATTGGGAAGCCTAATACAAAAGCTAAGGCTAATCCTTGTTCTCAGAGCTAAGCTTCAATTGGGGGTAGATCACACCCAATAGGGAAATTGAAGAAATAGTCAATGGGGCCTGAAAAAAGTAGATTGACACCCACTCCACCCAGAAGCAATGGTGGGGCTGATTTGATCATAATTCATCATCCAGAGCAGGAGGAAGGGAAAAAAGAGGAGAAGGTTCACAGGAAAAGTGCTTATCTGGGAGGCTGAGGATGAAGGAAAGGAAGGAGTGAGCTATGGCTAGAGCTTTTAGTATTTATTCAGCCAAGAAAATACCAAATGAAATCACAGAGAGTCGGACACAACTGAAAATGACTAAACCACAGAAACGTTCCATGCACTCTGCCAGGTCTCAGGGATATAAATACAAAAATAAAACAGAGCTTGCCCTCAAGGCACTTCCATTCTACCAGAGACAATTACCCAAATAAATATTTTTGTTCAGTTCACTATTTGATCAGTTCAATAAATCCAAGTGCAAACACCCCAAATTATGAGTAATTCAGGAAATGATACTATTTTTGTCTGAATTACATAGGCATTTGAGGAGAAAACATCTTGTTACCTGCCCCTCACTGTTCTGTTGGGTCCAAGTCTATGTGAACCATGAACTTTGTCCATAGGGTTTTCTTGGCAAAGACACTGGAAGGGTTTGCCATTTCCTTCTCCAGTGTGCCCCCTTTTTTACAGATGAGGAACTGGGGCAAATAGGGGTCGAGTGACTGGCTCAGGGTTATACAGCTAGGAAGTGTCTGCAGCCAAATTTGAACCCAGGTTTTCCTGACTCCAAGCCCAGTGCTCTATCCACTGCAACACCTACCTGCCCCTTATATCCTACAGTTCCATCAAGTGGATTGAGAGGGGTCCCAGATCAACCATTACTATACATACACTATTCTCATTTAATTGCAAAAGCAAAGGCAAGATAGTAATCTATCTCTCTAATGAGAGAACAAAAAGATGTACAGTGTGGTTATCCAATCCCATTAGATTGTGAGCTCCTTGAGGGCAGGAACTGTCTTTTACATTTTCTTTTTTTTGGCAGAAGCTTAGCACAAAGCTTGACACATAGTAGGCACTTAATAAATGACCAGCTAGTTGGAATGTATGCCATAGATTTAGAGCTGGAGAGGATCTCATCTAGTCTCTCTCATTTTACAGCTGTGGAAACTGAGGCCTAAGAGTATTAAGTGTCACACACTAAACCTAAGGTCACACAGGCAATGACAGAGCTGGGATTCAAATCTCAGTCCCCTTATTCTAAATCCTGTTTTCTTTCCAGTGAAAGGGGAAATATTCTAGTATGAAATTATGCCAGATGGTGCAAAAAATGTGTGTACTACCTATGTCATAGCATATAATTAGTTAGAAAATATTGAAGAGCTAAAAATTATAATTTATTATCATTTCTAAGTCTGCATGCATCCGGTCCTAGAGGGGCATGACTGCTCTCATACCAGACATCAGGAGGAGAAATGATGTTTCTCCACAGATGCTAATGACAGTCTGAACGCAAGGTTGGTTGCTCTTCAGTAGGGATGAGGGAGGACTGTGTGTTGACTTGCAACTGATGAGCTTCTTTTTCTCCCTATTTCCTTCTCTCTGCGCAGGCTGAAGTGCCTGATTTCTTGTAATCAATAGCATCCTGTCCCCTGGAAAGAAAGTCCCTGGGTTTCTGAGATGTAGGTTTCTACCTCCTGGTCACAGCTGGGGTTGCTCCTGTTGTTTCTACCTTGTTAATTATTATATAATTATATAATATAATTAGTATATTATATAATTAACTATATATGGAGTGCTTTGTAAAATTTATGGAGCTGTCATAACCATTCCATGACAGTGAGAATTATTCCTGTTTTACAGACTGTGGACCCCAAAGGCTCAGAGAGGTTAATCAACTGGACTATGGGCACAGTACCAAAAAGTACCAAGACAGAAGTCAGATTATATGACCATAACCTTAGGGCTGGAAGTGATTTCTAAGCTTAAAGGCCACCCAGTTTAATCCTATCATACAGATGAGGAAAGAGAGGCACAAAACAATTAAAGGATTTTCCCAGGGTCACATTGCTAGTACTTTTGATATTTGAACTCAGGTTTCCTCATTGCAAGTGAATGAGTTATTTTTCCTCTGAGGTTTCACTACGTTTACTAACATTGTTTCCACTTTTTTTTTTTTGCAATGAGGACAGAAAGTATGTTAGTGGTTTGCCCACTTATCCCAGTTTGTACTGTCAAATTGGATCCTGAAAGTGCCTGAAATATGAAGCCCCACTATTATTTGCTAACCCCCCAAGAGCTGACCTAGGTCTGGAACATGATCTCATTGACAATAATGAAGATATTTTCTATGTGTGACTTAGTTTATTCTCTGAAAGAAAAAAAGGGGGAGGGGGAAAAGGGAGAAAACTACAGATTTTCTAATTTCTAGATGAACCTCTCCACCTTTTCTTTCCCTGGGGAGCTAAGGAGCTTTCTAGAACTGTCATTATTTGTTTATTTTGTTCAACAAACAATTCTTGAGCACATACTATGTATATGATACTACTAATAGGAAAAAGGTGAGATAAACTGATTGTTAAAGTAGAAAACACTGTTGGGCAAGTTATCCCTAATGCAGGATAAATTGTATTATTTTTATATATATATAAATACATATATATGTATATCTTACTGTGTTAAAGATATTGCAAATATCTTTTTTACTGAGAGGAGGAAAAACTGCAACCTGATGTAAATGGAAAGCTAAATTGTCTCTTTTTAAAAAATCTTTTTGTGTTAAAGTTATCGCAAGTGCATTTTTTAATAAAACGAAATTTGAAGCAAAATTGCTACGGATGTGGAGGGAAGGCCAAATATTATTTTCTCTTACTGTTAAGGGTTTTGCAAATATCTCTTTTTACTGAAACGAGGCAAAACTGCAAAAGTTTTGGACGAGAATCTAAATTTTCTTTCAGTGTTTTAGGTTTTGCAATATCTCTTTTAAGACTCGAGGCAAAACTGCAAGCGATGAGAACGAGAGACTAAATTGTCTTTTTTTTTTTGTGATAGAGAAATTGCAATAGAGAAATTGCAAATATCTTTACTAAAAGCTTGAGGCAAAACTGCTCCCGACGAGGATGGGATTCGAACCCACGCGTGCAGAGCACAATGGATTAGCAGTCCATCGCCTTAACCACTCGGCCACCTCGTCACAGGAGCCTACTGCTTCCTGGCAGCTATAGGGAATATAACCATCTGGGCCGTGACGCAATGCTGCGGAAGTCGCCATTCTGTACGAATACAATGATCTTTGATTCTTCGTTATAGCAAGCAAGGGCCCAGGTTAAAAAAAAAAAAACTCAAGAAAGTGGCCGCCGCCATACTGTACGGAGTGCTCTACAAAGGAAAGAATGCTCCTAGGATATTCAGAATGGACGCAAAGAGAAAAAGACAGAGAGGAAAAGGTAAAGGAGAATGACAAAAACCGAGTCGCCCTAACCAAAATGAGGCCGGCGCTAGGACAAGAGGCCTGTCAGAAGCCTAGCGCGGGAGGGGAGAGGGGCGGGGAGGAGGAGCCAAAGTCTCGTAGCTTCATAGGCGCGCAGGCACGACATGTGCGCCTGCGCGGCGCGAGGCGGTTAGATTTGAACGGTCGCGCTGAAGCGGCGGAGATTGTATGGCGGCACCGAGCGTTCCCCGAAGCCGCGCCCCCCCTCGAGCGGCTTGACCCTCCCCCGCAGCCCCAGAGGAAGAGCAGATTAACAGGTGGGCTCCAGAGGGTTGGGGAAAGGGTCTCTGAGGCCCCGGCTGCTTTTAGGGTCTCCAGGTCTTGCCTGAGGGCCCCTTCCTGAGGGGAGCGCCGAGGGCACCGCCGCTCCCGCGGCGCCTCCTCCTTTCAAGTAGGCCTGAGTCGGGCGCTGCCGGAAGCCCTCCAGCCCGGGCGGGAGCTGGAGAGCTGAGAAGGGGTCTTGAGGATTACCCGAACTAACCCCCATCTCTCCACCCTGATGGGGGAACTGAGGCCCGGGACCTCCGTAAAGGAGAATTGTCTATCATTGATGCCTACCCCTACTCCCAGAACAGAAGACATTGTATTTAACTATTTTGTATACATATTGACGTAATCACTTTATATTGTCTCCGTGCTGGTGCTTGTGTTAGAATGTTCATGCTGGGTTCATTTAAGGCGCTACTTGTAACCCCAGCACCTAGCACAGTGTCTCGCCGCCCCCACCCCCCTCCTCCCATAATAGGTACTTGATAAATACTGATTTGAAAAGTAAGTACCATAATGTTGCACTAGACTTGATGGAAATTAATATTTCTGGTTTATTGCTTTTTTTAAGTTGACAGTCAGAAGGTCAGCCTTAAAAACACTTTGGTGAATATGAGAAATAATATGATCTGAGAAATAGTATATGAGAAATGCAGATTCTTTATTTTGTTGATTCTAACACAATTAAGAAGGTAGTAATAGTTATACCACAATATAACTTGGACTTTAGTAATGTTAATACTGTGCTTTGTGATAATCCTATCAAATTAAGATATAGTTTAAGGATTTTACTTCCATTAGATATGCACAGCTGACAGGAGTGGTGTCCCATAAGAGTTTGATCCAAAATTCATTTTGTTACATATTGTGTTTGTCAGTAATGAAATTTATAACATGCACATTGACTACAGAGAACACATAGATCAGAATTGAAAGCATCTTGGAACACAGGAATAAAATGTTAAAATTACCTCTTGAGTATAGATTTACATGAAGAGACATTGCATAGCATAGTGAATGAAATGGTCTTGACCTGGATTGATATCCTGCCTCAGGCACAGCTCTGTGACCTTGCGTAAATCTCTTAACCTCTTATGATAACTTCCAAAGATTCTAAGTTGAAGAACATGATAGAATCTGCTGTGTTAGTTTCCTTACCAGGAAGGAGTTCCCTATACCAATGGAAAATGCCTGCTGTTTACAAGTATGTGTCTGTTGTGTGCACATGTCCTATTAGATATATCGTTCACTCTTGACAGTTCTCTTCCCTTTTTTACCTCATTATTTTAATGACAATATCCAAAGGACATGACTTGAGCAACCAAGCTTGTAGTACTGTACCAGATGCCATGAAAAATTACAACACGATGTTTTTGTCAACAAAGACAGTAGATATTTTTGTTCTAAGATGTTTGTGTTGCGTGTGTGCATCATGTGTCTCTCTGCCTGTGAGAGAGAGAGAGAAATAAAGAAGTTGTTTAGTCATGAAAGTAATGAAGAATTATGAGACTATATAGTGTTAATTTGATATGGATGGGGAAGATAATGATACTAACAGATCTGCAAGAAAAAGTTAAGGTTTAGGTCACAACTAGATGTTCTGACCGGCTGTCTTGGATATCTCATAAGTTTGTCACTCCTTATTGATATCCCATTATGGCTGGAGTAGGATTTTCAGGATGTTTGAGGGGCAGGGCCTAGTTTTTGTTTTTTAATAAACCAATCATAAATGTTGGGAATGATTGGCAAAGTTGAAAAGAATAAATAGTAAGTAACTAGTAGAGAAACATTTAGAAGGTATAAATGAAAGTTTATTATATTTAAAAGTTAAATATGTAAAGACAAATTAACATAAAAACAAAGCCAGGTTAGGAATAGAAGATTTTGATTAACGATGATTTAGACATAGATTTAGCTTAGGGGGAAAAAAAGCTATTTTTCAGGTTCTTTGTTAAACTTTATTTGATTTATAAGATATTTAGGAGGAGACAGCTTTCAATATCAAAAGACATTAAAACTATACCAATGAATACTTAAAAAAAATAAGATCGCAACTCTTTTTATTGAGCATAGTTTTATGGAGTGGTATTATATAATGCATACATATATTTGTGTATATGTATATATGTGTGGACAGTACACACACACACACACACACACACACACACACACACACACACACACACACACACACGACTGCTCCTGCATTGGGGATTTGGCTTTAGGAGTGGTGATGTAGTAGAAAGAACACCGAATTTGGAGTTGGAAGGCTTCATGAGTTCTAACTTATGCACTGTCTGTCTGTGTCACTCAATCTCCATGGGTCCCAATTTTCCCCTCTGTAAAATAAGGGGATTAGACTAGATAGATGAGCCTCTGAAGTTGCTTTCAGTTCTGAATCAAGGCTCCTATGAATTTCGTCACCTTGTGGCTGGTGTATTTTGAACTGAGCCTCAAAGTAATTCAACAGACACTTATTCTATGTCCACTGTATTTTAGGTTCTGTGCTAGTTGGCCAGAATACAAAGAAAAAATAATTAGTCCTTGCCCTTGAGGAATTTATATTCTACTGGGGAGTAGGGATAACATATACACAGATAAAGAAGTACAAACTCTATATGGAGAGAGTGCCAATAAATGAGAAAATCAGGAAAGGCCTTATGAAGGAGGAGGTTATGAATCCTAACTAAGAATTCTAAGCTAGGGGAAACTTGAGATTCTAAGTTTGGTCGGCACAAAGAGGAAGGGTATTCTAGAAATGAAGAATTACTGCAAATTCATCAAAGCAAAAGATGAAATGTATATGCACAGTGAACAAAAGCAGGCCAGTTTGATTGGAATGGAGAATACATGAAGATGAGTAACACTATAAAGCAAAACTGGAAAGGTAGGCAGGAGCCAAATTATGGAAAGCTTGGAGATTTCATGTTTTATTCTAAAGACAATAGGGCAGGGACCGCTGGGTAGCTCAATAGATTGAGAGTCAGGCCTAGAGACCTGAGGTCCTAGGTTCAAATATGGCCCCAGATACTTCCCAGCTGTGTGACTCTGGGCAAGTCACTTAACACCCATTGCCTAGCCCTTACCCCTCTTCTGCCTTGGAACCAATACATAGTATTGATTCCAAGATGGAAGAGAAGGGTTTAAAAAAAATAATAAAGACAATAGGGAGGCATTAGGAGGCATAAAGATTTTTGACTAGGGAAGTGATGGGATCAGATTTATATTATACCCAGTGGAATTGCTTGTCGGCTCCAGAAGGTGGAAATAAAGAGGAGAGGGAAAGAAAATGAATCATGTAAACATGGGAAAAGTCTTTAAAAAATTGAAATAAAAGAAGATTTATGTTTTAGAAATTAGCAGTTTGGGACTTGTAGAGTCATATGAGCAACAAGATAGCCAGCTCAACATTTTCTGATTCCCGAAACCTCGCAAGTCTCTCCAAAATAGAAATTATGTGCTGAAGATAGCACAACTTCAGCTGTTTTCATGATTGGGATACCCAGAATCCAAAAGAAAAAATTTTTTTAATCCCCCAAAACCCAGGAACTAAGGTTCACCGAACCTGAGCTCATTTAGCACCCCTTCTTTTCCTTCCATGCTACTGGCAGCTAGATTGCACTAATGGACTGAAGAACATGACACCAGCTTACATTGAGACCTACCTCTGGCACCCACTCCCCTCTTCCTCTTTCCAGTTTCATAGAGATTCCTCAGCTCCAGGCTGAAGAAGTTTCCTCTGGTCTTAAACAGTCAGCTTGGCCTCAGCCCTTTAGAATCAGAAACCTGACAGAGGCAGCTATCTAGAAGCAATAGTGCTAGGATAACAGGTTCTGCCCATGCCCTAGAAAGTAGGATCTGAACTTTTGGTCCTGGGTCCTAGAACTGAGAAACAGATAGTTGGATGAATTGCTAGGATAGGACATCATGCATGTGGCAGCTATGTAGCACTCCACCAAACCTGAGAGAAGAATATAGTATCCAGTTGCAGCTAGTTTTGATCATGGAAAAGGCACTTGGAACAGAGATCTAGCTTGGTGAAACCTTGATATGTATGTTCATCTTGGGAGGAGGAGGAGGCCCTTTGTGATTCAGTCTTCAAGGAAACCATCAGTGAAGAGGGAGTTAGGAAGTGAGTGACAAGGAAAATGAAGGGTAGGGGCTGAGGAGTTGGGGCTAAAAGTACCAAAAAATCCGGGAAAAAGAAAGCTTAAAGATCTTGAGAACAAACATAAAAAATCAACAGGAAAAATGATAACAGTAGAAAGAACTATATCCTCCCAATCTGATTAAAAAAAAAAGTCCAGTCATCTGTGAATACATAGTGAAAAACAAAGGAAAATGATTCAATAGTTGATGAGGACTCTGGAATTTGAGGAAACCATGGAACCAGAAGACATTGTTCCTGAGTGGTTTAAGAGAAATGAGAAATATGAGTGTAGAGTTTATGTCCTTTACAATAAAAATTATAAACACAATAGAAAAGCTTGAACCTGTAATAGTAAGCTTTACCCCTCTCCCCCCCCCCCCCAAACAAGGAACATAGATTGGGAACGTAAATATACAAAACTGAAAGACAACCCAGAAATCAAGAAACAAAAAGAAAATCAGCTCATTATGCAAGCAAAACATAACTGAATTTGAAGATAAGATGGACAGAGACAACCTAAGGATTATAGGTCTTCCCCCCCCCCCCCCCCACCAAATGACAGGATTAAAAAAAAAAACTTCAACACCCTAATGAAGAAGATAATAGAAGACAACTGCCCAGAATTTCTAAACATAGAAAATTAAATTCCAATTGAAAGAATTCATAAATCACCGGGGGTGAGGGGTGGGGGTGGGCCCAAGGCAGCAAACTCTAAGACACTTAGTAGTTAAATTTAATGGTTCAATTCAGAAACAAATTCTGTAAGCCATCAGGAGAAAGACCTTCAAGTAATGCTAGATTATTCTATACCAGCTAGACAAAGGAAGAAGGAATAACTTTTCTTCCATTCCAGGGCAATGGAACTCAAGACATACCCCAGGATGATGTATCCTACAAATCTGAGCTTAAACACACAGGACAAAAGAAATGGATATTCAGTAATAAAGAAGACTTTGAAGCATTTTTAGGATGAAGGCCAGAACTGAAAAGATTATATGCCCATTCAATAGCCCAAACTGAGATGTGCAGGAATGAATATATATGAAGCAGGCAAGGACAGTAACAGCAACAGAGTGACAATAGAGAGACCAGGAAGAGACTTATGTATACAAGGAGCTGGGTGAAGGAGGAAATCTGATAGAGATGACAGTGAAGAGGCAGACAGAATATTATTGATAAAATCTGGTAACACCCTGCCTACAGGTAAATGCTTATTTTATGGGGCTACAACATAAAAGAAGCAGGGAGAAATAGGAGGTTAGAAAGGAGTCAGTGATGAAGTGGGGTCAAATCAAGGACTAACAGGGAGAAGAAGGTGACCTTTGTGATTTTAGAAATCTAAGAGCCTACAGGGGAATGGGTGAAGAAAAGGGGGGAAACATTGAAAAGGAGAGGGAAAAGAAGGAGGCCTTACCTTGGAAGTGAGAGCTGGTTCTACTGTTGAATGTTTCTGAGTGAAGAGAGCTATTGAATGGTGAAGGGAAGTGAGAGCCTTACGTTTGATGAGATCTGAAGGATTTGGTGTTTGAAAAGTTTGCTTGACTTGGGAGGAAAGTAGAGTTGGACCTTCCAGGGGTAACTGTCACCTGGAGAAGGAGAGTTTAAACATGGAGATTTCCAGGCAAATGTGTGTGTGTGTGTGGGGAATGGTTCTTAAGAGGGTATAGAAAGGGGTGGAGGAAGGGCTCCATAATGGGGCAGACAGTGTTAGCTGGGGCAAAAAATCGTCCAACTTGAGTTGAAATTTTGCCTCAGATACTTACTTGCTGTGTGATCCTAGGCAAGTCACTTAACTTCTCTTTACCTCAAGTTTTCTTATATGTAAAATGGGTATTAGCACTTAATCCCAGGATTATTGTAAGGATTAAATGAGATAATAATTATACAGCACTTAGTACAGTACTTGGCACATAGTGAGTGCTACATAAATGAGAATGGGATCTAGAGTAAATAGAAAGTGAAGATGGATAATGAAGACAGTGAGAGAACTCCTTTCTAGAAAAGCCAGGGGCAGGGGAATCAAAAACTAAGGAACAGAACTAGCTGAAGGGGAGGAGAGGATGGGGGAATAATATTAAACAAGAAGAGTTTATCAAGGGTGGAGAGCCAGTGGAAACAAGGGCACCTTAAAAAAATAAAGGAACCTAATACTGTGTTTACAGCAAAAGAGGGAAACTTGAACCTGTCTGCACAGACAACATTAGGATAAGAAGGAAAGTGGTCAAATGGGGTTGGGGGAGGAATCGTATCAGATTTCTCTGATAAGGGCTTAGAATCCAAGATATAGAAAGTTAATAAATAAATAAATATATGACTAATAGCCATTTTCCAGTAGATCCAGTAGGTCAAAGGATATGAACAAACAGTTCTCAAAAGAAGAAACTGAACCATTTTGGAAGGCAATTTGGACTTATTACAAATAAAGTGAGTAAAATATCCCTTTGATTCACAAACTCATTATTGAGCTTATACCCTAAGGAAGCCATTGATAAGAAAAAAAGCTCCCATATACTCCAAAATATTTATAGCAATACTTTTTGTGATAGATAAAAATTGGAAACAAAATAGATGCCCATCAATTGGGGATTGGCAATCGGCTAAACAAATTGTACAATGTGAATGTAATTATTGCTGTGCCATAAGAAATGATGTGTGATGAATACAGAAAAGCATCGAAAGAACTGTATTACCTAAAGCACAGTGGACTAAATGGAACAAAGAAAACAATATTCACAGCAATCACTACAATTTAAGTGGAAAGAACAACAAACCAAAAAATCAAAAGTAAATGTAACAAAATTATAAAGATCAAGTGGGACTCATAAAGAGGTATGAGAAGACATTCCCAACATATCTTTTTATGGATGTGAGAGAGCCACAGGTGTTACATATTGAGCATATTTTTGGACTTTTTCACTGTATCAATCAATTGTACTGACTCCTTCCGCCCCCCCCCCCCCTTTTCCTCTCCAAAAAATACTATTTATTATAGGGGAGGACTCTCTGGGAGGACTATGTGGGATACTGTGTGGTGATTAAGAACCATTAAATATGAGCAAAAATGTATTTAAAAATAACAGTTTTGCAGTTCTGCGAAAGATATTGGAGAGAGGAGAGACTTGAAGCGAAGAGATCAATTAAGAGACTGGGAATAGTCCAAGTGAGAGGTGATAAGGGCTTCAAGTTGGGGAGATGCTTTGTGGGTAAAAAAAGGTACTAATTTGAGAGATGTTGTAGAGGGACAATCAGGACTTGGCAACTGACTGAATATGGGTGATGGGAAAGAGTAATGAGTTGAGAATAACTTAGTGGTTTCCAAACTGGTAATAAGGATATGGTGCCTTCAACAGAAATATGAAAGTTTAGAGAAGAGTTATTTGATTTGGTTTGTTTTTTTGGGGTGGTGGACAGGGAGGGGATTATATATGAATTTTGTTTTAGACATTGAATATAAGATGCCTATGGGACATTCAGGTAGAGATTTCAGCAGAGAATTGGTAACACAGGAATGGAGATTATATAGAGGCAGAAGTGTAGAGGACCCAAGGCAGTTCCTTGGGAGATAATCAAGCTTAGTCATTTGGAGCAGGGTGATGGTCTTGAAAAAGTAACTGAGAAGAGCTAAGAGAGAGCAATGTCATGGAAGTCAAAGGAGGAAGAAGTGCCCAGGTGGAAGAGGGAGGTCAACAATGCCAAAAACTGCAAAAATATAAGAGGATAAGTATTTTTTTTAAAGTCATGAGATTTATCAGATAAAAGATTATCAGTAACCTTGGAGAGTTGGAATCTAGAGATATGCTTGGAAGACAAATTGCAAGAGATTGTAAAATGAGTGGGTGAGAAAATGTAGGAAAGAAATGTAGACAATGCTTAAGAGTTTGACTGTGGAGGAGAGAAGAGATATAGTATAGAAAGGTGGAGACAGGTGAAAATTTTTTAAGGTTTGAAGAAATTTGAGTATGTTTATAGTTGGAGAGGAATGTTCCAGTGGATAAGGAGATAAAATGAGGGAGAATTATACACATGTCTTTACAGATGAGATAAGAGGGAATGAGTTCAAGAGCCACCAGTAGAGGTGACATGGAGAGAGATGACCCAATCCTACATCAGATATTGGTGCAAGGAAGAGAGAATGGAGATGATGAAGATGTGTTTTGAGATTTGGAATGGGAGAGGAGAGTTTGCAAATGATAGCTTCTGTTTTCTCAGTAAAGTAGGAGTTGAGGCCCTCTGATGGGAGGCTGGAAGTACTACATAAGAGCCCTGGGAATGAAGTTTGAAGAGCATAATGGGAATTAAATCAGGAAAGGAAAAAAGGATTTTCTTAGAGCAGTGAGGCCCTGGTTGAGATTAGAAAACCAATATTCTAGTTAGTACAGCAATACTTTTTTCAGGAGTATTCAGGAGTGTGTAAGTAGAAACAGGATGAATGGTAAAAGGTAATCAGGTTTGGGAGGGCATGATTGTCAATAGGACAAGAGGGCAAAGAATTCAAGCATAGCCTACACTTTGTCACTGAATTGGTTGATCAAGATTGTGGAGGAATATCAGAGCAGGTCTGATTGACTGGGAGACTAGATTGCTTCTGAGATCCCTTCCAGGTTTAAATCTAGGAAGAAGTGAAGGGGTTTAATCATGGCAAAGACTGAAAATAGATTTAGAAGAGGCAAGGCAGAAATTGAAGGATAATAGTTTGTGGTCAGAGAGAGGATTTTCAGAGTTCTGGGTTATGGAGGTATGGAGTAAAGATGGAGGCCAGGACATAGGTTGTCAGAAAGAGGGATGCATACCAGTGGGGAAGAATGATATAAATAAAGATACTGAGGCAGAAGTCACCAATATATGTATAGGTTGGCTTGACTAGAGTAGCATGTCTGTTTTGGAAAGTAGGAAGAAAAGAAATTGGAAATAGAAAGGATGTGGGGTGGGGTTAGCTTTGACACAGTAAGGAGCCACAGGCAGTAAAATAACAAAAATAAAGACTATTCTGATAGCTGTGCTTAGAGTGCATAAAGAAGACTGTATTATAATGAGATAAACTAAAAGCAAGGAGACCTGTTAGCCAGCTCCTGAAATATTTTAATCTCTTCTACCACAAATGTCTTTTTAGACAACCTCAAATCATACTTAATTCTTCTGAACTTCTATAGTCAAGACCCATGTAGTTTAGCAGCTAGTACATGCTATAAGCTTGAACCTTAATTTATTTTAGTCTTGTTTCCCCATCTACATTGTAAACTTCAAGAAGGCCAAGGCACTGTATATAATATATGTCTTTTGTAGTATTGTATACTTAATAAGCTACTCAGTACTTTTGATAGATTCAGGCAAGACATGGTCAAACTATAATGGGAAGTTTGGACATAAAGAAAAATGGGGCTAATTGAGGAGAGGTTGGAAGGGAGAATGAAGAATTTAAAACTGCTCTAATATTATTAGCTTAATGACTAGCATGATAGAATGATATCAATTGAGGAGACTAAGGTAATTAGTTCTTAACTGTAAAAGTTATGACTGAGTGGCAGGAAGTAGCTTCTCCAGCTAAGATCCTATACCTGTAGCAATTAAGGTCAATCCTTTTATCTGTGGTGCTTTGAGCCCCTTCTGTCCAAGTATTAGGAGCTCCCAAAGCAAATATCATTAGATCTTGCTTGGCTTTACTCAGTCCTAGAAATCCCTCCTTTATGTCTGCTTTAGTAAAACATTGGAGAAATACTTTAAAAGGTTTTTTATTTTGTATTTTTTAAAAATGTTTTATTATATTCTTGAATAGGTTCCAAGTGAGGATATGGTAGAAATTTCTTAATTCTAAACGAATTCCTTAAAATGTGTCTACCCTCTTTGTTTAATTCTTTGTATTCATATCCTTGATATCTAATGTAGTACTTGCACATAGTAGGTTCTTAGGTACTTTTTGATTGATTGATTCCCTTTCCCAGGATTGGCAATCTGGAAAATTAATAGTTTCTATCCTTTTTTCCTCCCTCGATGAAAACAATTGATTGTTAAATTTTGAGGCTTCTTTACCTTTCCTTATATCTATGGGTCCCAAATTGTGTCCAACTAACTGATCAGAGTAAGTAAGTGGAATTGTTGAAATTCAAGCATTATAAATAAAAAGCTTTGAAATTCAGATTACTTTTTTTTTTTTAACATGTGATGGCCTTCTAATGGAGGTAACCAGATTTTCAAAGGCTAAGCCAATAGAACACAAGCCTTGGCAGCTGCTACTAAGATAGAAAAACTTCAGCAACATACTTGGCATGCCTGTTGTCTGAAGAACAGTCTAACTGGGTTGAGAGAGGCTTATCACCAAGTTCACTACAGGATTATGAATTTTTCATCCATAGCAACTCTTGAAAATGAAAGTGGATTTTGATCTAGCTCTGTGGAGGGAGTATCCACTCTAATTAAATGACAAATTATTGACGTAAATTGTACTTAGCTATGGACCGTCCACCTAGGGAGATAGATATAGGGCCAAGAAAGTATATGGGAGTTATTAGAACAGGTGATAATTGAAACCAGAATCCCAGTTGAGTGCCTCTAGAAAATGAATATAAGTGAAGAATAGTGAAGATCTTGACAAGGAATGAAAACTAGATGATACCGATAGGAAAAAATCTGGCAAAGAATTGAAAAAAAGTCACCAGAAAGGTGACCTTTCTAGACTTTTTCCCCTAATCTAGAAGTTTTGGCAATATGGATGTGACAGAAAAAGTGGGGAGCAGAGAATGAAGGAATCAGGAATTCTGGGAAGCAAGTATAAGAAATTTTATTACATAAATAAATGGTTCTAAAATTGTAGCAACAATATATTTCAGTTAACACAAAGCAAATTAAATTTCTTCTTATCCCTGGAACTTTTCTCTTAATAAGGGCAAATCATAAGAAAATAAACCCATATTAGGGATTCGATGTTTTAAAAAAGGCAACTGTAAAGATACTTCCTGAAATCAATACATATTGACATCTTCCATAACCTTTTACATATTTTTTCACCATTTTATTAACTTTCACTTAGCCTTTAAAAAAATAACACAATAATAGCCTTCCCTTTGAGCCCTTAATTGTAAGAAAGAAAAATTTGAGTAAAACTCAAACCAACAAAGCTATCAAATCTCACAGAATATGCAAAATTCTACACCTGCAGTCTCCCACCTTTCAACCAAGAAAAAGGAGTTGCAAGCCTTCTCTGAAATTGGTCATTGAATAAACATATTTGTATAATTATGATGGAGGCACTTCAAGACACAACATCACCAAGAAATTGTTAAATAATTATCACATGAAGTTGTTTTTTTATCATCTGAAGTTTTTTGGCATATGTTGGTGTTTTCTGGGAAGTTTGGGGTCATGGGTATATTTTCAATTAAATATGTTGTCCATAATATATCACTGGCATAACTTGAGTTTATATGCTACATTACCAACTAATTGAATCCATTGAAATGGAAATTCAAAAATTAGCAGAATTCCATTTCATTTTAGAGATTGAGTTCTTTGTGTCAAGTTGCTTAGATATGGTTTCCTGTTGTGTATGAACATGATACTGCATATAGTAAGATTATATCTTTTGCTTGCATATTTTTCTTTTTGCTTTAAAAAGTGCAAAAATCACCAGTTATCTGAAAATTTGTTTATTTAGTATTAGCTTACAGTTATAAGAACAGTTGCTTATGTAGTTTAGAAAAAAAAGCTCTTGATATGTTCCATTTTAAGAAAATTCTATGTCTAAGAATGCTCTCCATTGGTTGTTATATAATCCTTCATATTAAGCCAAATTTTTTTTTGTAGAACCAATAAAATTCATTTCATTCCAGCTGGAACAATAAATAACTTTATGTAAGATATTTTAAAAATCTCTAAAGAGAATCATTCAATAAAATGTTTATAAAGGGTGTATAGTCCTGTACTAATTACTGGGGATATAGACTTTAAATACAATGTACTTGCCCTCAAAGAGTTTAGAGTCTAATAAGAAAAAATAAGATATCTTTATAGATAAATGTACTACAAATTAGAGTAGCAAATTCATAAGAAATGTGTAAATTATATCAAATTTGGTAATAAAAAACATTTCAGTTTTTCTTGAGAATTGGGAATCAGTAAGGGCTTTTTGGAAATGACAGCATTTGAGCTCATCTTTGATGCCATCAATTCATCTACTGCTTCTCTGAAATAAAGGTTGCTAAGTTCTACCTTTACCTTGACCTCTCAGAGTAATGCATATGTTAATTCAGGTAGTGCATTAGTGTGTTAGAAGTTTTGTAGATTGAGAGTTTATTGTCCCTTAACAAAAAAAAAAATTCTTTAATTTTTTCTCTTCTTGTTTTCTTCCTTAGTCTATAAGTTTGAGATAGAAATTAATGTGTTTTCTGTATCATATTTTCTCTTTTTCCTTTCTATTTCTTGTACAGGGCAGTTATTACCTGAAAAATAGCTTTTCAAAAATGGATGGATTTTGCCCAGAACCCAGTGAAGGAAAGTAAGTTCATTCATTGCTTTCATCTGAAAAGATAAGATACTTTTATTACTTTCTTTACCAGAGATAAATAGTTTTTTAATTAGTAAGGACCGTTAACTTTTGAAATCTTTTTTTTCTATTCAATTTCAGAGGCAAAGAATAAAAGTCCTGAAATCACAACCTTTTTTGCTATAGTATTTTATATATGAGCAGATTTCTTTGACCAAAAATAGTAGATTATGTCATATTACATTGTCTTGGAGGAGCAGTATGTATTTTATGAACTTGACCTCATAAATTATTGGTGTATATTTTGTAGGTAAAATGAAATATTAGTGAAGTTCTAATGTATCTGTTATGTGCTGCCAAGGTAGTTAAGTTAAACTTTCTTAATTTTAAAGTAGTACTGACCAGGTTAGAAACATGCTATAGATGCAGTGATATCATATGCTGAAAACAGTTCCTTATTACATTGCATGAAGATTTTTGATCTAGTCTGTCTTTTCTTCCAGTGACCACAAAGAAAAGACAAGCAGAAGACGACGTTCTTCAGTAAGTAAAGCCAACTTTAATACATTTCTTGGTTTTTCAACAGTGTATATAACCTATTGACTTTAAAAAAATTTAATTTTAGTTTTATTGGTGTCATTTTTTTTATATATTACATTTTTTTCTGACTATATCCCTGCCCTATTGCCACCCCAGTGAGTATCTCGTAATAAGGACTTAAAAAGAAAAAGAAAAGTACTTAACCAAAATGAAACAGACAGATTGGATTAATCTGATGTTATATGCAAATTTCATATCCATAGATCACCACTTCTGTGATAAAGGAAATTGGTACTCTTTTTTCTTTTTTTTTTAAGTGCTCTTTTTTAGGCTCCTAGGCTAGATTTGGACATTATAATTGTCCAACATTCTATGTTGTGTTTTGTTTCTTTTCATTTACATTGTTGTAATCCTTTTGTATGTTACTATTCCTTTGTATCAGTTATTAATCAAACTGCTTCTTTGAATTCATCATAATTTCTTTCTTTTTTTAAATTAAAAACCCTTACCTTCTGTCTTGGAATCAATATTATGTATTGGTTCCAAGGCAGAAGAGTGCTAAGGGCAATGGGGGTTAAGTGACTTGCCCAGGGTCACACAAGCTGGGAAGTGTCTGAGGCCAGATTTGAATTTAGGACTTCCCATCTCTAGACTTGGCTCTCAATCCACTGAGCTACTCAGCTGCCCCCTTCATAGTTTCTAATTCATTCATGTATTTTCTTATTTCTTATTCATTATTTCTTATAGTGCAAGTACTATCTATTACAAGGCAGTTACATACACAGTAGATAGAGTATAGGCCTTGGATTCTAGCAGATTGCATTTAAATCAGGCACTTACCAACTGTTTGAATCTGGGCAAATTGTTTAACTTTCTCAACTTCAATTTCTTCATCTGTAAAATGGGAACGTTAATGTCACCTCTCTCAACAGTATTGTTGTTTCTAATGAGATTACAAGATAACACATGTAAAAATCTTTTCAAATTTCAAAACATTATATAATACTAATGATGATGATGATGATGATGATCTATCCATTGTCCACAGTCTATTCATCAAACTACTATTAATAATAATAATTATACTCTTGTGCCACAATTAGGCCATTATCTAATTGATGGGGCATCTACTTTGTTTCTAGTTCTGGACCCTCTGGAAAAGTACTGGGTATTGGCAGCTAGATGGCACGGGGGATAGAACACCAGACTTAGTATCAGAGAGACCTCAGATATTTACTAGCTGGGCAAGTCACTTAACTCTGTTTTCCCTTTTAAAAAAAAGGTTTTGGGAAAACTAGGTGGTTTAGTGATCAGAACACCAGTCCTAAACATGGAAAGTCTTGGGTTCAAATGTGGTCTGAGACACTTCCAACTATATGACAAATCATTTAACCCCAATTGCCCAGCCCTTAATACTCTTCTGCCTTAGAACTGATATTTAGTATCGATATTAAGACAGAAGGTAAGGGTCTAACTAAAAACGAAGAGTGCCAGTAATCACCTATAGATTTAACAAAACAAATATGGAACAAATGTGTACTTGTTGCTTTATGGTAGTAAAAAAATAATGGACAATTGGGTTTCAAGGCTGATTAATTAACTGGTTAAGAAGTTATCTCTATTTAGATTATAGGAAAGTCACAAAACATTTTGATATTAAAGATTTTCCCATATATTTTCAATTATTTGATGGTGGATCCAGAGAGTAGTTATTCCTGTTTTACAGAATTTGTTCCAGGTTATCAAGAGAGCATTATTAAAATTTTGTCAAGAACCAAGGTTGGATTTCTAGAAAAGTGCCAACGTGTTTTCACTTATCTAAGTTACCAAAAATGAAAGGAAATTATTTATAATGTCTTCTGTGATTTAAATACTGTCCTTATGGGAAGAATAAAATGTATGTAAGAAAGAGCAGGGATAAAAGACAGGACTCTAAGTCACTTAAAGATACTGAGTTTGCCAAACCAATTAAATTTCTCCCCTTTTCCCTTTAAGGATTATGTATAGTTGACAGTCATGTCTGGCAATCAGTAAAACTATTGTACCTGGGGCAGCTAGGTACAGTGGGTAGAGGACCTGACCTGGGATTGGGAAAATCTGAGTTCAAATCTGGCCTTACACACTTTCTAGCTATGTGATCCTGGGAAAGTCACCTGCCTCCTATTTGTCTCATTCCTCATCTGTAAAATGGGAACAATCTGGAGAAGAAAATGGCAAATCATTCCAGGATCTTTGCCAAGAAAATCCCATAGACAAATTCCACAAGGTCACAAAGAGTTGGACACGACTGAAAAACAACCACCTGAGTATAGCTTTAAATAACTGATTAGCTATTGCCTTGTTGCATTTAGCACTGTTTTTGAAAAAGCCCTACTCAGCATTTTTAGGACCCCAGGCATTCCTAAAAGTCTTGGATAGAAGGAATGGGTATGAATTTTTCTGACCCAATCTTGTTGCCTTCAACTTTTTCTCTCTGGCTTAGGCTATTTTCATTCTTATCTGAGATTTTCCTCCCAAAGCTGATGATAGTTGGTGAGAAAAAATAAAATTATTCACTAGTACCTAGCTTCTTATGTACAAAAAAAATTTGGCTTCTCTTTTGAATGCTGTAAAGGAACACTTAAGTTTATAGGTGTCTATAGAGAAACCTTGGTAGCATAACATTTTAAAGCTAAAGTGATTTATTAAATGACATAAGCCATCCTTTTCAGTAAAAATCAGGAGACTGTTGAATGACTTAGATGGTGAAAAGAACTATGCTTCAGAAATGCAGTGTATATTAACCTACATGCCTCTTAGAATAAAATAGTATATTTTATGTGACTTAATTTAAGTAAGCCCTTACTAATTCTTAAACATTTTAATTACCTTCTGGCCTCAGCACTGATGAATCAGATGTATTTGGTTAGTTATTGGGAGTTGTTATAAAGTTGTGGGGTTTTGTTTGTTTGTTTTCTTTTTTTTTTAGCAGCTATACCTTATTGCTCTTTGGATTGATTTTACCTCAAAGATCTTCCTCAGCTTTAAATCCTAGATCCTATAATCCTTTAAAAATGAATTGATTTCCAGGGAATATACCTGAATAACTTGAATAATTTTAAATGTATCCCTTAGATCTTGAAACCCCCACGGAGTCCTCTTCAAGACATAAGAAGTGGAAATGAAATTGGTCAGGTGGGTCTTCGATGGTAATGCTTTTACAAATGACCTTGCTAGATTTTAATATTTGTAAAATGTAAAGTAACTTTATTAGGTAACATGGAGAGGGAACTCCCAAGTTATTCTTAGTTGAACTAGTATAAGAAAGTTAAAGTAAAAATAGTTTGAGGTCACTATTTGATCAATAAAGTGGAATCACAAGTCACAAATTACTAAGTGTCTATATCATCCCAGGCTATCCTACATCAGCCACATTATCAGCCTCAGGGCTTAGGTTTCCCCATTGTATCTCTTATGGCACTAGTAAAATAAACTCCTGAATGCAAAAAAAATAATCTTTGCTGGTTCTCAAATATAGAAAGGTTTCTGCCCTTATATCAAGAAGTGGCTTAGTGGATAAAATGCCAGACCTAGACATTGGTTCTAATGTAACTGTAAACACTTCCTAGTTGTTTGACCCTGAGCAAGGTACTTAACCCCAATTACTTACCCTTTGCAGCCCTTCTGTCTTAGAAATGATACTAAGACAGAAGACAAGAGTTTAAAGAAGAAAGATTCAAAACTTGAATTCAGGTCTTTTTGCCTATGAGACTGTTGTTCTCTCAGTAGTCACATGCTAATTCTCTTGCAATGTACTGTGCCAAGTTAATTAAAAATAAAATTTGTTTTTTGTATATAATGCTCTTGAGTTTTAGTTTATAATGGCTTTATCTTAAAAAAATAATGCCATCTTTTTTTTTTCCTTAGGACTTTATCACAACAAGAAGTCGGAAAAGTTCTCGACGGGTCAGCTTTGCAGAAACCATTAAGTAAGTTTTAAAAGGAAGTAATTAGGGTTTATTAATTACACTGCTAATGTGTCAAGCCCTAAATGATAATAGAAGACATAACTAAACAGGAAAGTCTGGTTGGATTAAGTAAACATTTGAAAATTCTAGTTTTAAAGAGTTTTGGTGTTCCAGCTTATGTGAAGATGGAGATATACAGATGTCTTAATGAAAGGAAAAGCCTCTTTGGATAAAAATCTAATTTCAGTGAACTAGATTGAATATTAAAATAGTTACAATTAATTAAAATGGAAGCCTATTAAAAAATATAACACATATTCAGTGTACATTATTTTCATAAGCAAAGATCTTTGGTGAAGGGACTTAGGCAAAACAAGGATGTTTTACTGTTTCTGAAACAGTGATACCCTAATGGCTTGATACTACATTGCCTGTCTAACTTTTCAGCTATAATATTATTTGAGTAAAATATTACATGTTATATCAGTGATTTTATTGGAGATTTATAACTTATGTTATTCCTAGTTTGTGGTGTTTAGGCAAGCAACTGGCAGATCAGCAGTATGTTCAGTGTATGCTAGAATAATCTTGATAGTTCAGATATATAATAGAATTTTCTCATATGATCCACATAGTAATTAACTATTGTGAGTTAATACAAATATTATTTCCATTTTATTAAACCCTTATTTTTTATCTTATAATATTAATTCTAACAAGAATAGCAAGGGCTAGACAATTAGAATTAAGTGACATGCCCAGGGTCCTATAGCTAGGAAGTATCTAAGGCCAGATATGAACCAAGATCCATTTCCATTTTAAGAATAAGAAAATCAAAGCTCAGATTGATTAGTTTGTCCATTCACTGCTAGTCAACAGTTGTCAGATTGCTTAACTTCATATCTAATGTTATGACGAACTTTCCTACTTTTTAGCAACCTAATCTACCAAAAACACTTGGAAATATCTCAGCAAGATTCAAAAGAGACATGTATTGTTGTATATTGTACAGAAGATTACTCTGTAAAGTAATGTATTTAGACTAAATGATATCAGGGAACATCATGTTATGTACATAGAAGCTATCCAAATACTTGCAGGTTAATTGATTTAGTAATTTTTACAGTCAGATGATTCTAAGGTAATGAACCCCCTCAGTAGAAAAATGGTAGTTTCCTCAAAAGAAATAAGAAAGTTTGTGTGGATAGATGAGTATACATGAATATATATGAACATTTATTAAGTACTTAGACATTACCAAACTTTCTGCTTCTCCATCAAGTTCTGTCACTGTCACTTCCCAACACAACCTGTCCTCTACGTACCTTCTTTTGCCACCACCTTCAAAGGCTGTTTCCATTAAGGAAAAAGAATCAGATCATACGGCCACCATTCAGAACCTCAGGACTCTTTGCTAATGCTAATAAGGATAATGACCTGCTTCTTGGGACTGCGGATTATATCTATAAAAGAATTAAAAAAACTGTAGGAAGTCTCTCATTAGTCTCCATGAGATTGCTGATAATTGCAATTAAAAAATTAGGGAAAATTTTTAAGAAGAAATTTGCCTTCAATGTTAACTATAATTGACCAGTGAAAGTACATGTACTAGTTCCTCCCTGAGCCTAGACTAGCTAAGGACAGGCAGCTAAGGGTTTCATGAGTTTTAAGTGTATTTTGATCTCTAAAGCTTAAGTGAAAATTTCCTTGAGTGAATAGAATAATTCCTGTCTTATTGTAAATTTTGAAACTTTACAGCTTATATAATATAACCATTTGGAACCAACTGTCTAACATCTGGTGGCATAGTGGATAAAACAATGGGCCTGGAGTTAGAAAGACTTGAGTTCAAATATGTCCTCAGATACTTACTAGCTATATGACCCTGAGTGAGTCATTTGACCTCTATTTGCTTTAGTTTCCTCAGCTGTAAAATGGATATAATGATAGTATTTACTTCACTGGGTTGTTGTTGTGAGGGTCAAATGAGATAATATTTATTTTTTAATTTTTTAAAGCACATAGCAGGACATTGAGTTGGCTTAGTGGAAAGAGTTCCAGGTCTGGAGATAAGAGGTCCCAGATTTAAATGTGACCTCAGATACTTCCTTAGCTGTGTGACCCTGGGTAATTCACATAACCCTAATTTCTTAGCCCTTACTGCTCTTCTGCCTTGGAACTGATCATATCAATCCCAAGACAGATAATTAGGGTTAAAAAAAAAGTACATAGAGACTTCTCCTTTCCCTCTTCCCCTCATCTTTCTTCCCCCCCCTCCACCCCCATCCTTCTGGTTCCTTCTCTTCCCTTTTCCTCCCTCCTCCCTCCCCCTCTTCCTCCCACCTTCAACTCCCCCAAACCCCAACCTCTTCTGCCTTTCTCCACAAAACAAACACTCAAACAAACAAAGCACATAGAATAGTGCCTGGCTCATGAAATAAGTGCTATATTACTGCTTATTCTCTTCTTCTCTCCTCCTCCCCCATTTTAATTCATTCACTTAATAAACAGAAAAGAGCCATTCCCACCTCTCTTTAAAAAAAAAAAAGACCTAGAAGAGATCTTAAAGACTATAAAATCCAAGCAATGTGTATAAAAAGATGAAGCAGTCTCTTCTCAAAGACCTCATACTCTTTGGGAGAGACAACACATAAAAAGAAAAGTTAAGCAGTTGGAAAAGCCTGAGGTGGATAGCAATGCCTGGGAGTCCTTAGGCTACATCAGTACTCAATACTTGAAGGTCTACAGGGAACAGAGGAAGACAGGGAAGATGATAAGGCTTAATGTTCCCCTAGAATTCACTAGAAGGAAAAGAGTTTGTGACTTTCATTGCTTCCAAGCTGTATGATCAGTCAAATAGGCCTATGGATCCTGGGAGGCCCGTGTCAGGGGAGAGGAGAAACAAGAAAGGGGAGGTTCCTTCCTAGTAGGGACAGATTTTCCCATGGCAAGCTGTCCAGGATGGGTTCTGGAAGAACAGGTGGTTATTTATTTGATTCTATTTGAGACATTGAGTTTGAGGCAACCAGGGGATTATCTAGGAGGCTGTTAGTGATCTAGAACTTGAACTCAGGAGTGAAATTGGGACTGGGGTTATGTAGTTTCAGGAGTCATTAGGTTTTATTTTTTTTTGGTTTGTTTTACTTTAAAAAATATTTTTATTACATGTAGAAATAATTCTTGACAATTGTTTTCTGACATTTTATAATTCAGATTCTTTCCCTCTTCCCATGAGGGAAGGTAAACAGTCTGATATAGGTTATATCAATGCTTTTATGCAATACATAGTACCATATTGCTTATGCCAATGCAGAATATACATACCATATGTATAATTAAAAAAAAACTCATAAAGGAAATAAAGTGGAAGATGGCATACTTTGATTTGCAGTCAGACTCCAATAGTCAGGAGTCATTTGTACAAAAGATGATAATTGAAGCTATGGGAGCTGTTAAGATCATCAAGAGTGAATAGAAAGAGAAGAGATCCCCAAGATAGAGGCTGGGGAGTAGGGGTGACTGTTGCTTCTCTTACTAGTTTATCATATATTACCTACCCCCAAGCCCAAGTCCCCCTCTACTCTGAAAAAAGGTATTGGAGGGAATGGGCTCTAGGACATAGATACAAGTGTTGATCTTGGCAAAGAGAAATATAGCTTCATTTTTAGAGACTGAAACAAAGGAAGATGTAGATAAGTTTTTAGATATGAAGTTAGAGAGATGAGCAAGTTAAGGACACATGGCTACTAATTCCTCAAGGATAGAGGTTATCTGCTGAGAGAAAGGGATGGGAATAGTGTCAGGGTCTTGAGAGTTTTTTGAACGATAGCTACAGGGATCATGTTGATGAGCTAGAAGGTCATGGTGTTTAAAGCCATAATTGTGCACATTGTAGCTTCCAAGAATGAATGCAAGGGTTGAGCTGGAGAGAGGAAGACTGAACCCAAGTAATAAATTCCTTGAAAAAGGAGGAAATAGGCTGGTAGATTATAGCTGGTATCTGAATGGTATGATATAGATGGGTAGAGTAACCCTCAAAAGAGAAGTTATACAATGGTCATGGCAGAGGATGTGTCTGGATTAACAGTGGGTACTAGGAACCTATTCACCTCATGATCTTAGGTGTTGTCAGGAGGTTTGAGAGAGAAGGACCCAGCTCTAGAGAAGGTGGTATGAGAGGTAGAGCCACATTTCTCTGATGGCAAGGAAATGAAAAACAATTGAGAGGAAGAGATTTAGAATGAAGAGGAATTTAGTTTTTAATGATAGACTGGAGGTCCTGAAGGTATAATGGAAAGGAAAGGTGAAAGAGGATAAATATTGGAAAAGTATGGATCCAAGCTGTAAACCTCAAAATTTCTTAGACTTATAAATGTTGGAAATTTCACCATTGGGAAATTTCATACTTGAAAAATTTCCTATTGATAGTGGGTCTTGGCTATTGGAATGTGAACCCCATTGGCATGAGAGTTTCCCCCTCCTCCCTTCTTAAGATTACTTTAGGACAGAAACCTTTTGCTGAACAATGGAAAGGACTTTGACCTATGCTTAAGCATAGAACAGGAATTTCTTTGAGTCATGATTGATTTTAGAATTGATACAATGGAGATACTTGGAATCAATCTCCACCCTACTCAGTCCTAACAGGATTGAGGAAGGGCTGCAGCATAGATCAAAATTTAATTATTCCAATCTCTACCCTACTCAGGTTAACAGGATTTAGGAAGGGCTGTAGCAAAGGATCATAGATTTAATTATTTGAAAATATGACCTTCAACAGACATGTGCAAAGCCAGAGACCTCTGGGCGGTCCTGGGTTAAGCTAGAGCCTCCATTGGCACAGGGAAATTGATGGACAGTGATTGGTAGATGTGAGAACTGAGGGGAGGCAACTTGGATGGTTTCCTTAAAGAGAGAGGGGTCTGAAGACTCAGGGTGGTAGTTGAAGAGTTGGTCAGAGTGGTTGGAGTGTGCTCTGAGAAGCTTGCTCTGAAGGTGGGGGCCTCTGAGACTGTTTCTCCATTTTGGTCACGTGAGTAATAGGGACTGATCTCTTTTCTTTGCCCCAGCTATCTAAGGGCTTGGGCCTTTTGGCCCAGCCTAAACAGAAGGGGTATTTAAGCCCTATTCCCTTCTCTCCCTTTTCTCTCTCTCTATCTCTAATTCTTTTCTTCCTCCTGTTGTAATTAAACTCCATAAAAGATTGACTGCTGACTTGAGTTTTCATTTAGGAATTACATAGCTGAATTCCTTGGCGACCTTAAATTAATATATATCAGTCTTTTAAAGTGATTTCCTTGTCACAAAGCAGGATCAGCATGAGTGTGGGAAGAAATAAAATGGAGAAAGCTTTTTATCTATCATGGGCAACTATAATCACACATACATGAGTATTTTAAATTAAGTAGGAACCTAGAACAAACTTGGTGTAGGGAAAGGCAGCCCCTTGAATTCCAGTGTGCCTTGCTGTAAGGAATAAAGAAGACCAAATGGATTTGGATTCCTTATTCATCTATCCAGTTGATTGTCAAAAACTACTACTAAACAGTTCCAGCTAAACTGAGAAATCTTAAATTTGGAAGGAAATTTGAAATTCATGTAGTCTAAATACCTCAGTTTTATAGACAAGATCTCTTGATTCCTAGTCTAATGCTCTTTAGTTCAAATATTTTTGGACTCCTGTTGGAGCATTCTCTCCAATAAGAGTAATAATAATAATAGGTCACATGTACATATTTCACTTAAGTTTTGCAGAGTGCTTTACATTACTTTATTTCATTTGATCTTCATATCAACCCTGTGAGATAGGTGCTATCATTCCCATTTTTTAGATGAGGAACCTGAGACTTAGAGAAGACTTCTCCAGGGTCAAATAGTAAGTATCTGAGGAATGAGTTTAACTCAATTTCCTGATTCCCAATTAAGAATTCTATCCATTATACACTTTAATAATTTATTTCCAGTTTTACTAGCCGTAGCCTACCTTCCCTTTTCCATCTCTACTTAAAAAAAAATTATAAAAATCACTAACATGATACTTTGAAAATAAAATTAATATTTAATATCATACAGCTACTCAAATATAGACATCCTATAGATATATATTAAAAAAACTTGCTTATTAAAGTAGATGAACTACTAAATGAACAAAAACTTGTGAACATATTTGACACATGGGGGATTTCTTGTTTAACAAAGGTAATTGTATCCATCTCAGCAGAACAGTACTAATGTGAACTATTGGACAGAATGAAAACATACACAGACATTTCAGACTAGGTGGTATAATGGTATTTTATCAAACAGGATTCTGTCTCCAATGAGAAGTATGTCATGTTGAACTGACCATTCTCCAAACTGAATCAGTAGTAGTTCATTAGAAGACAACATGAGCAAATTTAAGCAATGTATTTGAAATATATCGTTTTGGTCGCTCAAATGAAGTTCTTTTTGCTGATTTAGCTTGTGGTTGATATAATAGAGTGGTACAAAAATAAAAAATATTATTCTTGGGTTAATTATAACAGAAAATAAGATTAAAGCATTCCTCATTTGAAATCTGCAGATTTTCATTAACCCTTAATGGTTCTTTCAGAGTATTCCAAACAGAAATTCCTACAGATATTAATGAAGAGGCAAAAAATACAGGTGACTATATTATTATTTGTTTAATTAACAACCTAAATTAGGTCAGCCTTTCCTGAATTAATTTTCCTTCTATCTGTTCAAGTAATTGTGAATGTCTTAAAAAATTGTCTAAAGTCAATGAAATTCTATAAATGGGGTCCAACCTAGCCTCTGCCAGAATACTTTTCTTCTTTTTATGACTAATCTTATGCAATTTTTCTTACTGCTTCCTTACTTCATCCCTTAATACCTTGTATTTTCTTGTTTATTTTTAGGAATAGCTGTAGGAGAAAATGTTCCATTTAAGCAGTAAGTAAAAAAAAAATTTCGCTACCTCAAAGAGCTTCTGGTGCATTTTGCACAAATAAAAGTGTATTTTTTCTAGTTTCTATCAAATGGAAATATTTCTCTGACTTGACTTTTTAAAGTAGTTCAACTTTGATATCAATAAAAACTTAAGACTTGAAAATTCCAGTAAATGATATTTCAGGAAAATTCCCTCCAAAAGATAACCACAAGTTGTCTTTCAAAAATATCTATACCTGGACTTCCGGTTAAGATGGCGGCTTAGAGAAAGCTGAAGTTCAGATCTCCGGAAAACCCTTCCCGACCGATCTCAAACTAGAAGCTCCTAAGGCGCCGAAATTCAAAACGATCAACAGCACAGACCCTGGGAACCCTCCTCCTGGACCTGGACCCGGTTCAAAAGGTACGGCTCCCCTTAAAAGCCAGAACCCGAGATCCCTCGGACCTCAGGGGTAGGAGCGCAGAGTCCAAGGCTCCCGGAAGCGGCAGCCGCGCCGGGCTCAGAGAGCAGGGTCTGAGGAACAACAACCCTCAGGGTCTTCTACCCAAGTCCCAGTCCGGGTGAAAGTTACTGCCTGGAGCCTCCACTGCAGAGAGCTGGTCAAAACAACAGCAACCCTCAGGGCGGGCAAGACAGCCTCACGGGCTGGATCCTGCTATCCAAGTCTCAGTGAAAGTCTGTGCTCTCGGAGCTTGGGGAAGCGGCAGCCCATCCCCCCGCAGGCCAACGAAACAGCCTCACGGCCAGGGATTCTGAAGGCAACTTCCGGAAATCGAGCCAGGGGGAGAGTGTTGCCTCGTGGTCCGACCCTTCCATTCCAGTTCCAGTGAGGCATATTCAGTTTAACCCAGGGAACGCTCATAGAACCAACATCTGCCCAGGACTAAAGCCTCTGATCACCAGACAAAGACAAGAAAAGCCAATCCTCCACGTTCAGAGATGACAAACTCCACAGAAGCACAGAAGCCCCAAAATACCAAGAAAAATAAGAAGAAAGGGGCGACTCTGGACACATTCTATGGAGCCAAAATACAAAATACAGAGCAGATAGAAGAAGATATACAAGAAAATTCTCCAAAATCATCCAAAGGAAATAGAAACTCTCCACAAACCCATGAAGAATTTGAATCAGAAAGGACCAAAAAGATGGAAGCCCTCTGGGAGGAAAAGTGGGAAATGATGCAAAAGAAATTCACGCATCTACAAAACCAGTTTGACCAAACTGTAAAAGAAAACCAGGCTTTAAAGCAAGAACTAATAAAGCAAAGCCAAAACACCAAGAAATTAGAAGAGAACATAAAATATCTCACCGACAAGGTGATAGATCTGGAAAACAGGGGGAGAAGAGAAAATTTAAGAATAATTGGACTCCCAGAAAAGCCAGAAATAAACACCAAACTGGACATGGTGATACAAGATATAATCAAAGAAAATTGCCCAGAGATTCTAGAACAAGGGGGCAATACAGCCACTGACAGAGCTCACAGAACACCTTCTACACTAAACCCCCAAAAGACAACTCCCAGGAATGTAATTGCCAAATTCCAAAGCTATCAAACAAAAGAAAAAATCCTACAGGAAGCCAGAAAAAGACAATTTAGATATAAAGGAATGCCAATCAGGGTCACACAAGACCTTGCAAGTTCTACGCTGAATGATCGTAAGGCATGGAACATGATCTTCAGAAAGGCAAGAGAGCTGGGTCTCCAACCAAGAATCAGCTACCCAGCAAAACTGACTATATACTTCCAAGGGAAAGTATGGGCATTCAACAAAATAGAAGACTTCCAACTTTTTGCAAAGAAAAGACCAGAGCTCTGTGGAAAGTTTGATACCGAAAATCCAAGAGCAAGGAATACCTGAAAAGGTAAATATTAAGGAAAGGGGAAAAATGTTATCTTCTTTTACTCAAACTCTCTTCTATAAGGACTACATTTATATCAACCTATGTATACTAATATGTGGGGAAAATGTAATGTATAAATAGGGGGTAAAGAAAGACCAAATAGAATAATGGTTCTCACACAAAGATTCACAGGGGAAGGGGAGGGGAAGAAAACTCCTATAAGAAGGAGAGGAAGAGAGGGGGGGGGGGTTACTTAAACCTCAATCTCAGGGAAATCAACTCTGAGAGGGAAAAACATCCAGATCCATTGGGATCTTGAATTCTATCTTACCCAACAAGGGTAAGGAGAAGGGAAAACCAAGGGGGGGAGGGGGAGAGGGAGAACAAAAAGGGAGGGAAAGAGAGGGGGGAGGGGGAGGGAACAAAAAGGGAGGGACTAAAAAGGGAAACATCAAGGGAGGGGACAAGGGGGACTGATTCAAAGTAAATCACTGGACTAAAAGGTAGAGCCAAAGAAGAAAAGGTTAGAATTAGGGAAGGCAATCAAAATGCCAGGGAGTCCACAAATGACAATCATAACTTTGAACGTGAATGGGATGAACTCACCCATAAAACGTAGACGAATAGCTGAATGGATTAGAATCCAAAACCCTACCATATGTTGTCTTCAAGAAACACACATGAGGCGGGTTGACACCCACAAGGTCAGAATTAAAGGATGGAGTAAGACCTTCTGGGCCTCAACTGATAGAAAGAAGGCAGGAGTGGTAATCATGATATCTGATAAAGCCAATGCAAAAATAGACCTGATCAAAAGGGATAGGGAAGGTAATTATATTTTGTTAAAAGGGACTCTAGACAATGAGGAAATATCATTAATCAACATGTATGCACCAAATAATATAGCACCCAAATTTCTAATGGAGAAACTAGGAGAATTGAAGGAAGAAATAGACAATAAAACCATACTAGTGGGAGACTTAAACCAACCATTATCAAATTTAGATAAATCAAATCAAAAAATAAATAAGAAAGAGGTAAAAGAAGTGAATGAAATCTTAGAAAAATTAGAATTAATAGACATATGGAGAAAAATAAATAGGGATAAAAAGGAATACACCTTCTTCTCAGCACCACATGGCACATTCACAAAAATTGACCATACATTAGGTCACAGAAACATAGCACACAAATGTAAAAAAGCAGAAATAATGAATGCAGCCTTCTCAGATCACAAGGCAATAAAAATAATGATTAGTAATGGTACATGGAAAACCAAATCTAAAACCAATTGGAAATTAAACAATATGATACTCCAAAACCGTTTAGCTAAAGAAGAAATCATAGAAACAATTAATAATTTCATCAAGGAAAATGACAATGGCGAAACATCCTTTCAAACCTTTTGGGATGCAGCCAAAGCGGTAATCAGAGGCAAATTCATATCCCTGAAAGCTCATATTAACAAACAAGGGAGAGCAGAGATCAATCAATTGGAAATGCAATTGAAAAAACTCGAAAGCGATCAAATTAAAAACCCCCAGCAGAAAACCAAATTAGAAATCCTAAAAATTAAGGGAGAAATTAATAAAATCGAAAGTGATAGAACTATTGATTTAATAAATAAGACAAGAAGCTGGTACTTTGAAAAAACAAACAAAATAGACAAAGTACTGGTCAATCTAATTAAAAAAAGGAAGGAAGAAAAGCAAATTCACAGCATTAAAGATGAAAAGGGGGACAGCACCTCCAATGAGGAGGAAATTAAGGCAATCATTAGAAATTACTTTGCCCAATTATATGGCAATAAATACACCAATTTAGGAGAAATGGATGAATATATACAAAAATACAAACTGCCTAGACTAACAGAAGAGGAAATAGAATTCTTAAATAATCCCATATCAGAAATTGAAATCCATCAAGCCATCAAAGAACTTCCTAAGAAAAAATCCCCAGGGCCTGATGGATTCACCTGTGAATTCTATCAAACATTCAGAGAACAGTTAACCCCAATACTATACAAACTATTTGACATAATAAGCAAAGAGGGAGTTCTACCAAACTCCTTTTACGACACAAACATGGTACTGATTCCAAAACCAGGCAGGTCAAAAACAGAGAAAGAAAACTATAGACCAATCTCCCTAATGAATATAGATGCAAAAATTTTAAATAGGATACTAGCAAAAAGACTCCAGCAAGTGATCAGAAGGATCATTCACCATGATCAAGTAGGATTCATACCAGGGATGCAGGGCTGGTTCAACATTAGGAAAACCATCCACATAATTGACCACATCAACAAGCAAACTAGCAAGAACCACATGATTATCTCAATAGATGCAGAAAAAGCCTTTGATAAAATACAACACCCATTCCTATTAAAAACACTAGAAAGCATAGGAATAAAGGGTCATTCCTAAAAATAATAAACAGTATATATCTAAAACCAACAGCTAATATCATCTGCAATGGGGATAAACTAGATGCATTCCCAATAAGATCAGGAGTGAAACAAGGATGCCCATTATCACCTCTACTATTTGACATTGTACTAGAAACACTAGCAGTAGCAATTAGAGAAGATAAAGAAATTGAAGGCATCAGAATAGGCAAGGAGGAGACCAAGTTATCACTCTTTGCGGATGACATGATGGTCTACTTAAAGAATCCTAGAGATTCAACCAAAAAGCTAATTGAAATAAT
Source organism: Monodelphis domestica (assembly GCF_027887165.1). Lineage (NCBI taxonomy): Eukaryota > Metazoa > Chordata > Mammalia > Didelphimorphia > Didelphidae > Monodelphis > Monodelphis domestica. The sequence goes on from NC_077227.1 coordinate 203,124,880, forward strand.
CAACAACTTTAGCAAAGTTGCAGGATACAAAATAAACCCACATAAATCATCAGCTTTTCTATATATCTCCAACACAGCTCAGCAGCAAGAACTAGAAAGAGAAATCCCATTCAAAATCACCTTAGACAAAATAAAATACCTAGGAATCTACCTCCCAAGACAAACACAGGAACTATATGAACACAACTACAAAACACTCGCCACACAACTAAAACTAGACTTGAACAAATGGAAAAACATTAACTGCTCATGGATAGGACGAGCCAATATAATAAAAATGACCATCCTACCCAAACTTATTTATCTATTTAGTGCCATACCCATTGAACTACCAAAATACTTCTTCACTGATTTAGAAAAAACCATAACAAAGTTCATTTGGAAGAACAAAAGATCAAGGATATCCAGGGAAATAATGAAAAAAAACACATATGATGGGGGCCTTGCAGTCCCAGACCTCAAACTATATTACAAAGCAGCAGTCATCAAAACAATTTGGTACTGGCTAAGAAACAGAAAGGAAGATCAGTGGAATAGACTGGGGGAAAACGACCTCAGCAAGACAGTATACGATAAACCCAAAGATCCCAGCTTTTGGGACAAAAATCCACTATTCGATAAAAACTGCTGGGAAAATTGGAAGACAGTGTGGGAGAGACTAGGAATAGATCAACACCTCACACCCTACACCAAGATAAATTCAAAATGGGTGAGTGACTTAAACATAAAGAAGGAAACCATAAGTAAATTGGGTAAACACAGAATAGTATACATGTCAGACCTTTGGGAGGGGAAAGGCTTTAAAACCAAGCAAGATATAGAAAGAATCACAAAATGTAAAATAAATAATTTTGACTACATCAAACTAAAAAGCTTTTGTACAAACAAAACCAATATAACTAAAATCAGAAGGGAAACAACAAATTGGGAAAAAATCTTCATAGAAACCTCTGACAAAGGTTTAATTACTCATATTTATAATGAGCTAAATCAATTGTACAAAAAATCAAGCCATTCTCCAATTGATAAATGGGCAAGGGAAATGGATAGGCAGTTCTCAGATAAAGAAATCAAAACTATTAACAAGCACATGAAGAAGTGTTCTACATCTCTTATAATCAGAGAGATGCAAATCAAAACAACTCTGAGGTATCACCTCACACCTAGCAGATTGGCTAACATAACAGCAAAGGAAAGTAATGAATGCTGGAGGGGATGTGGCAAAGTAGGGACATTAATTCATTGCTGGTGGAGTTGTGAACTGATCCAACCATTCTGGAGGGCAATTTGGAACTATGCCCAAAGGGCGACAAAAGAATATCTACCCTTTGACCCAGCCATAGCACTGCTGGGTCTGTACCCCAAAGAGATAATGGACACAAAGACTTGTACAAAAATATTCATAGCTGCGCTCTTTGTGGTGGCCCAAAACTGGAAAACGAGGGGATGCCCATCAATTGGGGAATGGCTGAACAAACTGTGGTATATGTTGGTGATGGAATACTATTGTGCTCAAAGGAATAATAAAGTGGAGAAGTTCCATGGAGACTGGAACAACCTCCAGGAAGTGATGCAGAGCGAGAGGAGCAGAACCAGGAGAACATTGTACACAGAGACTAATACACTGTGGTATAATCGAACGTAATGGACTTCTCCATTAGGGGCGGTGTAATGTCCCTGAACAACTTTCAGGGATCCAGGAGAAAAAAAACACCATTCATAAGCAAAGGATAAACTATGGGAGTGGAAACACCGAGAAAAAGCAACTGCCTGAATACAGAGGTTGAGGGGACATGACAGAGGATAGACTTTAAATGAACACTCTAATGCAAATACTATCAACAAAGCAATGGGTTCAAATCAAGAAAACATCTAATGCCCAGTGGACTTACGCGTCGGCTATGGGGGGTGGGGGGGAGGAAAAGAAAATGATCTATGTCTTTAACGAATAATGCTTGGAAATGATCAAATAAAATATATTTAAAAAAAAATAAAAAAAATAAAACTGTCCCAACGAAGTTCAAAAAAAAAAATATCTATACCTTCTCTGGGGTACTTAGCATTCATTTTTAAAAATTCTTTATTACCTATTTTGATTTTTATATTATAATCACTTCCCAATTATCATTCCCCACTCTTATCAAATGATATCCTCCCATGTGACAAAAAAAGGAAATATTTAAGTAAAACTTAGTAGTAGACAGTGTGAAACATCTTCAGTGTCTTAATCTGGAAAAATTATTTCCTTATAGAATTCAGCAAGCAGATCTATGTACTATCTATTTACCTTATTAATATGCAGTTTAAATATGGAACAATACAAAGCTTAAACTATTTTACTCTGAATTGCATGGAGGAAAATGAACAGATTTCACTTAATTTAAACAATGATGAGTCCCAAATTTACTCTGGTGGATGTTTCACTTTAAAATTTAAAAAATGTTGTGTGATGGCTGTCAAGAGTGTGTTCTGACTTTTCCACATGTTCTCCCTTACCCTCAAGTGCATCTGATACTATATTATAGTCATACTGAGCTTGGGCTCCCATGGTGTATTAGTGTTGCTATTTCCCTCCATTTACTGCTGTGATGGTCTTCTGAGACCTTTTTTGCCATGATGAGATAGATCTTCTGCAACATTTGCAAGATGCTGGGGATCTCTGTTTAAAGGCAAACGGGAAGATGGTCAGTAGGACAGAGAGTAATGTTGGTGATTCACTTTTGGAAGAAATGCCTCTCCAGTGGATTCATGGATAAAGTGTCAGATGTGAGGTCCTAGGTTCAAATCTGGCCTCAGACCTTTCCTAGCTATGTGACCTAGGGCAAGTCACTTAACCTCAGTTGCCTAGCCCTTACCATTCTTCTGCTTCAGTATTGATTTTATGACAAAAGGAAGAGTTTTTTTGTTCTTAAGGATATTTTATTTCATCAATTACATATAACAATTCTCCATGTAAGTTTTCTAACATATTATTATGCTATAAGATCCAAATTGTCTCACTTCCCAGAGATGGTAAGCAATTTGATCTGGGTTATACATATCTTATCATGTAAAAGATATTTCCATACTGTTCGTTGTTGTAAGAAAATACCCATTTCAAACCAAAACCCCAAAATAAAACCACAGAAAAACTTAAGGTGGGAAATCACATGCTTTGATCTGCATTCTGTCTCCCAATAGTTCTTTTTCTGGAGGTGGAGAGCATTCTTTGTCATAAATTCTTCAGAATTGTCCCAGATCATTGTATTGCTGGGAGTAGCTAAGTCTTTCACAGTTGGTCATTTCATTGTATTGCTATAACTATGTACAGTGTTCTCCTGGTTCTACTTATTTCACTCTGTATCAGTTCATGTAGGTCTTTCCCAGCTCTTTCTGAAATCATCCTGTTCATCATTCCTTATAGTACAGTAGTATTCCATCTCCATCATATACTACAATTTGTTCAGCCATTCCCCAAATGATGGGCATCCCCTCAATTTCCAATTCTGTTACCACAAAAAGAGCAGCTATAAATATTTTTATATCTCTTATAATTAAAGAAATGCAACTCAAAACAGTTCTGAGGTATCACTGCACACTTAGCAGATTAGCTAACATTACAGCAAAGGAAAGTAATAAATGTTGGAGGGAATGTGGCAAAATTGGGAGACTGTCTGCCCTTTGATCCAGCCATGCCACAGCTGGGTTTATACCCCAAAGAGATCATAGGGAAAAAGACTTGTGCAAAAATATTTATAGCCACGCTCTTTGTGGTGGCAAAAAATTGGAAAATGAGGGGATGCCCTTCAATTGGGGAATGGCTGAACAAATTGTGGTATATGTTGGTGATGGAATACTATTGTGCTCAAAGGAATAATAAAGTGGCGGAATTCCATGGAGACTGGAACAACCTCCAGGAAGTGATTGATACAGAGTGAAAGGAGCAGAACCAGGAGAACATTGTACATTGAGACTGATTAACTGTGGTACAGTTGAATGTTATGGACTTCTTTACTAGCAGCAATGCAGTGATCCAGGACAATTCTGAGGGACTCATGAGAAAGAACACTATTCACATTCAGAGGAAGAACTGTGGGAATAGAAACACAGAAGAAAAACAACTGCTTGATCACATGGGTTGATGGGGATATGATTGGGGATGTAGATTCTAAATGATCACACTAGTGCAAATATTAATAATATGGAAATAGGTCTTGATCAATGACACATGTAAAACCTAGTGCAATTCGTGTCAGCTGTGGGGGTGGATGGGAGGGAAAGAACATGAATCATGTAACCATGGAAAAATATTCTAAATTAATTAAATAAAAATTTTCGATAAAAAAAAAGTAAATATTTTTGTACAAGTAGGTCTTTTACCCCTTTTTTTGGATCTCTTTGGGATATAGAACTATTAATGATATTATAGGATCCAAGGATCCAAGTTTTATGGCCTTTTGGGCATAACTCCAAATTGCCCTCCAGAATACAGACTTTTTTTTTTTTAATAAGAAATTTCTCTGCTGAAGGTTTTGAGGCGAAAGGAACAGAAGCCACTGTAATCACTGGAGTTGACATAATAATGAACCACCATCTACAAGAAACTGGCTTCACAAAAAACTCTTCTAAAGGGGGCAGTTAGGTGGCTCAGTGAATTGAGAGCCAGGCCCAGAGATGGGAGATCCTGGGTTCAAATTTGGCCTCAGACACTTCCTTAGCTGACCCTGGGCAAGTCACTTAACACCCATTGCCTAGCTCTTATCACTCTTCTGTCTTGAAACCAATACACAGTATTGACTCCAAGACGAAAGGTAAAGGTTTAAAAAAAAAAAATATATATATATATATATATATATATATGAAATCATTATCAGCTAGGCAGTGCAGTGGGTGAAGCATGGGGCTTGGAGTCAGGAAGACTCATTTTCTTGAGTTCAAATCTGGACTCATACTAGTTGTATGATCTTGGGCAGTTCACTTAACCCTGTTTGCTTTAGTTTCCTTATCTGTAAAATGAGCTGAAGAACGAAGTAGCAAATCACTTCTGTGTCCAAAGATACAAAGAAAACTCCAAATGGTGTCACAGAATCAGAAATGACTGAAAATGATTGGACAATCAAAGTCAGACTTGCAAAATAGAAGCCTTTTTTGATAGGAGCTGCAGAACAAATTAAACATAGCCTTGTTAATTTAAAAAACTATCAGTACTTTAGGCAAAAACATGAATCCAAGTGGTGTTGTGGGTTTATTAGTCTTTTATGAGAATGGGATAATTTAATTTTTGTTTTCTTTAAGAATGGTGTAAAAATAGAGAAATATTAACAAATTTAGCTGACTCCTTTGAGTCACTTTTTTGGATAACTGGCTTCTTTTTGTCACCTGTGCAACACCAAGATTCGGACAAACAATTGATGTCATCTTGATTAATTTTTTTAAACTCAATTTTTTTGGAGTAGAGAATTTTTTAAAAAATGTAGTTGTCTAAAATAAAGTGCATTTAAACCAGCTTGAGAGAATTTCTGTTGGTCTGATGTTTTAAAATGAATAATAATTTGCCAAAATCAGTGTACTTCAAGGGTCATTATAGAGATGTTCTGACCCTGCACCTAGTTAATTTTCAGCATGATTGTCTTTAGATAGACCTTTATACAGTTGACTGCTTGTGAAATTGTTCATCTTAATTCTGTCTGCTAGTTAAATCTGAGTTGAGTATCAGGAGACATACCCATAAACATGTCAGTAATATGAACTGAACCTTTCTATATTTAATTGCATCTATAACCTAAAGTAAAGTTAGGTCTGAAGAGGTTACCCAAACTGAATAAAAGGAACATAAGCCCATTTCTTTCCTCTCATGTTCAGTTACTGTAGTAGAAATTCAGTGATTCACTCTAACAACATTTTTTCAGTCATATTACTACATCATTTAACTGCCAATAATAGCTGAGTCTTCCAAAGGAAACATACAAATTTGTGTGCAAAAATATGTGTCTTACATCCATACATGCATATGTATTTATTATATGTACTCCAGGAATGTTTTTTACTGGCTACTCTTTGCATTTAACTTTTAAAGCATGATAGGATTCTGAATAAATATTTTTATAAAATGTAAATGATAAAATTGTTTTTATTTAATTTTTAGAGATAAAACACCAGAAGATAATCAATGTGAGATCATTGGTAAGTATGAAGAAGTTGACTTCCTTACCATATGACTGTTTATCTGGATATGTTGAATATAAGAAGAACCTGGAATATGGGTATGAGGCATTATGTTGAGAACCTTCTTGCTCCTTATATTCAGTATGATGTGTAAACAACAATATTAATGATAGCCAACTATTAATTCAGTATGCCCAGTTAAGCTTTCAAAGAAATTTTTTAAGGTATTTAGCCTATAGCTTTCTTAATAAACAAAGATAAATTGGGAGGAGGGGAATGCTATTTAGTTATATTAGGAAGCAAAATTCCAATGGATTGAGAACCATGCCTATGTTCAAATATGGCCTCAGACACTTCTTAGCTGTATAACCCTGCCCTTAACGCTCTTCCACCTTAGAAACAATACACTGTATTAATTCTAAGACAGAAGGTAAAAATTTTTAAAAAAAGAAAGCAAAATTCCTAATAAAGAAGCTGAAGGATATTAAGGTCATTTGTGTCACAAATTATGCCCATTTTTGCATTATACTTTGAAGTTTATAAATTAAGATAAGATTCTGTGGAAAGAGGGAAGAAATTTCAGAAACCAGTATACTTAGGAAAGATACTCTCTTCTCTGAGATTTAAAGTTGAAGACTAATAGGAATATTCTATTTAATTTTAATTTTCTCTGATGACCTATAGAGAGAATGTCTAAAATAATTTAGCCCCAAAGTCATAAATTCTTTTATCTGAATAAAAATCAGTACTCTGGATTGTCCTTTGAAACACTGTCAGGATCAATTCCTGTATTTTAATCCCATTTTTGCCACTAACTAGCTCCATAAATTTGGGTCAGCCATATCACCTCTCTAGGTCTCATTTTCCTCATCTGTAAAATAAGAGGCTTCAATTCTAAAGTCTATAAATATTATATTTTGCTTTGTTTTGTTGTAGCAGAGAAAAAAGGAAATATGCTACTATATCTACAATATAATTTATTTTTAATGCTTTTTAAGAAGATGTATATGATTCAGTGGGAAGGATGCTAGATTTAGAGCCAGAAGACCTGGGCCTGAATCTTGTCTCTTCTACTTAGTACCTATGTGACCCTGGGCTTAATTTCTCTGGGCCCTTTATGGGCCTAGATCTATGATCCAATATCTACTAAGCTGTGTCAAAATGAAACACAGATCAGTCATCACTGCTTTCTTTGTCTCAATGTCTTCATAAGCATATAATTTTTTGTGTAAACACATTTTACTTTTTCAATTAGCAAGCAAGAAGAAAAACAAATTCCTTATAAGAGATGTGTATAGTCAAGCAAAACAAATTCTTTTTTAGCTTCATGTAGGCCATGTCCAAAATTGCATTATTCATAAATCTTGGGCCCATTATCTCACTGTTGGGAGTTGTAGAATATGCTTCATCATTTGTCCTCTAGAATTGTGGTTGGTCACTACATTGACCACCATTTCAAAGTTGCTAGTCTGTATGATATTGTTACTGTATAAATTATTTGCTTGCTTCTGCTTACTTTACTGTGCATATATCTTCCCAGATTTCTATGAAACTTACTTCCCTTTCATAATTTCTAATAATGTAATACTCTATTACATTCATATTTCATAGTTTGTTTAGTTATTCCCAATTGATAGGTACCCTTTAGTTTCTAATTCTTTTGTATAACAAAAATAGTTGCTGTAAATATTTATGTTCTTAGAGGTCTTTTGCCTCTTTATTTAATCTCTTTGGGCCCAGTCCAAACTTAGTATTATCACTGGGTTTAGTGTCAAAGGTTTTGGTGCCTTTTGGGTCATGGTTCCAAATTACTTTCTAGAATGGCTTATCTAGCCAATTCAATAAACATTAAGTACATACTGTGTGGTAGGCACTGTGCTAAGCACTAAGAATACAGTTAATTTTTTAAGAGTTCTTTCCCTCAGGGAGCTTAAATACAGTACAGAAAAGGAGGCAGGAAAGTTGGGCATGGGAGCGGAAAAAGAGACAAGGGGAGAGGGGAGGTACCTGACTCTTATGAGCATGTTATTCTATATAATTGAAACCAGGCAGAGTAATGGATGGGTGAACTGAGAGCCCAGTTTTTGCCCTTTATAAAGGAAGGCATTAAAAGGAGTTTGATATCTTCCAGCCCTCTAATCAGAAGGGAAAGGAGGTTAAAGGAAGGAGTGTCTGTCAGCATTTGAGTTAACAGCATGGTAGTGAATTTAGAAGTAATGAGCTTAACCTGGCAAGGGCATCTTTTTCCTTGGAGTTGAAATCCAGTAGAGCAACAGATGTAAAGTAGCTAGCATAATTCATATCTCTACCAGCAATGCCTCTTTTCTGGAAGCCCCTACAACATTTGTTATTTTCTTTTTTTTTCTACTTTGCCAGTCTGACGATTGTGAGGTGAAACTTTAGAGCTATTTTAATTTGCATTTCTTTTATTACTAGTGATTTTGGGCATTTTTATATTCATGTGAATTTTGTTAGCTTGAATTTGTTCTTTTGAAAACTATAGTTATCCTTTGACTATTTGTCTACTGAGGAATGGCTCTTAAATATTTGAATTTCCTTATATATCTTGAGCATTGACATCTTTATCAGAGAAACGTGCTGCAAAGATTCTTCTCAGTTAACTATTTTCCTGCTAATTTTAACTACATTAATTTTGTTTGCACATAAGCTTACAATTTTTTTTTCAAACCCTTACTTTCTGCCTTAGTAACAACTCTAACAGAGAAGGGCCAAAGCTAGGCAAATGGAGTTGAGATTCTTGACCTTTTATTACTCTAGATCAGTGATGATGAACCTTTTAGAGACTGTGTGCCCTGTCCTTTCTCCCCAAGGCTGAATGTGATCTACTTTATTCCAGACAATGGAGGGGAATGGTCCAGGTACTCTGCTTAGGGGACAGAGGCACATTTCGAGAGGGGGAGGGAAGTGACCTGAGCACTCTGCTCCGGGAAGGGAGTAAATGCTTTCATTGGGCTGCTGGGCAGAGGGACAGGGAGGCATGGTGGAAAGGGAAAAGGGAGCAGCTCAGCCCAAGTCCTTCTGCCTAACTAACTCTGGTAGTTAGTAGCACTTGCGCCCAGAGAGGTCTCTGCATGCCATCTTTGGCACCCATGCCATAGGTTCGTCATCATAGATCTAGATGAATTTCACTGTGATTTTCTAGCTATGTAAGTCTGATAGATATGCCACTGAATAAGAAAATTTCCCCAAGTTAATATTGTATTGGTTCAGTTTACCCAACAGCAATGAATATTTCTCTAGTTATTTAGGTCTGTCTTTATTTCTGTAGAGCATTTCATAGTTAATATAGTTCATGTGTATCTGAAGAGGTAGACTTTCAAGTACTTTATATATTATGTAGTTATTTTAAATGGAATTTCTCTCTTCCTTCATATTTTTGTGAGTAATATATAGAAATGCAGAATATGTATTTATTTTGAAATCTTGCAACTTTGCTGAAAAGTTATTTCAACTAATTTTTAGTTTACTCTCTAGGGTTCTCAATTTAAACCATATCATCTGCTAAAAGTAATCATTTCATTTGCTTTTTGCCTCTTCGTTCAATTTCTTTTTCATGATATTGCTATAGCTAGTAATTCTGGCTCTTTATTGAATAATAATGTTATAATGGATATCCTTATTTCACCCTGATGTTGTTTATCCCTATCACATATCCCTATCCCTTATCATATATTCCTGTCACATATAGACACTATTTGTTAAAATAACAAAAGAGCCATTGTTTCTATACCTTTTAGTATTTTTAATACAAATAGATATTATATTTTGTCAAAAGCTATTTCTGCATTTATTGATCATGATCATAATTTTTATTCTTATTAATACAATCAATTATGCTATAGTTTTTCTTTTTTCCAATTATTTTTTCACATACATTTAAAATTTTTGAGGTCTGATTTCTCTCCATTCCTCTCTCCCCCCCTCCACCCAATGAAAAGACAAGAAATGTGATATCTGTTATACATTTAAAATCATGAAAAGCATATTTGCATATTAGCCATGTTGAAAAAAAGGGAAGAGAAATAAAATTTTAAAATCATGTTTCAGAGGGGCTACTAGGTGGCTCAATGGATTGAGAGCCAGGCCTGGTGACAGGAGGTCCTGGGTTCAAATCTGGCCTTACTTCCTACCCATGTGACCCTGGGCAAATAGCTTAAACACCATTGCTTAGCTTTTACCTCTCTTCTGTCTTGGAACCAATACACAGTATTGATTCTAAGATACAAGGTAATGGTTTATTATGGGGGGGAAATCACATTTCAATCTGCATGTTTCAAACTGACTTCATCAGTTCTCTTTCTAGAGGTGGATAGCATTTTTCAAAAGTGCTACAGAATTGTCTTGAATCATTGTATTGATCAAAAGAGCTAAATCATTCACAGCTGATCATTGAACAGTATTGCTGTTACTGTAATGTTCTTCTGGTTCTGCTCACTTTCATTTTTTACCAGTTCATATGTCTTTCTAAGACTTATATGTTTTTTCTAAAAACATCCTGCCTGTTATTTCTTGTAGCATATAGTAGTCCATCACAATCACATACCACAACTTATTCAGCCATTCCCCAATTAATGGGCATCCCCTCAATTTCTACCACAAAGGAAAAAGAACTGCTGTAAATATTTTTGGACAAATAGGCCCCTTTTCTTTGATCTCTTTGTGATACAGATCTAGTAACAATTTTTCTGGGTTAAAAAGGTATGATAGTTTTATTTCCTTTGATTATAATTCCAAATTGTTCACTAGAATGATTATACTATGTATGAAATTCTTATGTTAGTGTTCAGTGGGATTTGGGCTATAGTTTCCCCACTCTGTTTTGACTTTCCTGGTGTAAGTATTAAAATCATATTTGTTTATTACATGGAAATTGGTAGCATCCTTTCTATTCCTTTTTTTTTTTACAAAACAGCATGTGATATTGGAATTACTCATCCTTTGACAGAATTTATTTGTTAATCCTTCTGGTACTAACTTTTTTCCTGAGATTGAATTACTGAAATTCTCTGTTCCTTGTTCTGTGGTAAATATTCATCAATTTCTCTTAAGTTATTGGTTTTACTTGGTATCAAATCAGGCAAAACAATTTATAATATGGCCTTTTAATTTTATTTTTATTATGAACTTAAACACCTCAAAATTTACATATACAGCAGAACACAAAAGGAGAATTGTATATGAAACTCAACCCTCATTTTATACTGCTTGCTATATATACATTTATATATATTTTCATGTTACTTTTAAAACTGTCCTCTTGTCTGAACTTCTTTCTGTTGCCTTTTGTGCATTTAGAAAAATGTTTCAATTGCCATCTTTTTTTCTTTTTCTTTTGGTAGCACAATTGCATACCCTTTTCCCTTTCCCCAGTTAAAAACCATGAAAAAGAAAAAAAAATACCCTGAAACAAGTATAATGAAACAAAGCAAATCAACCATGTTAAAAATATTTTATCTCTTTCTGCACTCTGAATCCATCATCTCTCAGGAAATGAGTAACATACTTCATCATAAATCCTCTGGAGTCAGAATTCACAAGTCTTTCAGGTTCTTTTTCTTTACAATATTAATTACATAAATTATTCTTCTGGTTCTGCTTGTTTTGATCTGTATCAGTTCATAATGCTCAGAATTCTCTGAAGTTGTCTCTTTCACCATTTCTTAAGATGCAGAAATATCCTGTTACATTCATATAACAAAATTTGTTGAACCTTTCCCTGAGGGACACTATTTATTAGATTCTAGTTCTTTGCTTTTTTTGTTTTTAACCTCTTCAACTAGGTAAAACAGTGGATAGATTGCTAAAATTGGAATTAGGAAGATCTGAGTTCACATGATGCCTCAGACACTAGATGTGTGACTCTTGGCAAGTCAATTAACCTATTTGCCTTAGTTTCCTCATCTGTAAAATAGAGATAATAACACCTACCAGGGTTATTATTAGCATGGTTGTTATAAGCATCACATGAGATAATTATAAACACATTTTGCATAGGACCTGGCACACAATAATCATTGTTTAAATGTTAACTACTATTGTTTTGTTTGCCACTATTCCCTCCCTTTTATTATCTTCCTTCTTTACCCCCTCCCTCCTTTTCCTTGATTCCCCCCCCTTTGTTTTTAATGTATTTCTATGCCAAATTATTCATATTTTTGTGTGTTTAACTTTTTCTTATCCATTTCATATAAAAGTGAAGTTCATCAGATTCATGGTCCCACTCATGATTTCCTCCATTTTTGTGTACTCTTCTCATATACCCCAATCATGAAAAACTAGCAAATTCTATCCCCCTTATTCCTCTATTCACCATGAATATTTTTTGCCCTTTTTTCTCTTTCCCCCTTTCAGATGCATAAAACAGAACAAGTCCACTTCAAGTCTTCTGTTTTTTAAAAAATTTTTTTATCTAGATCCCTTAGTACATTTTGAAGATATTAAGGTTTTAAAGGAACACTTGTTTCCTTTTCTTCAATTAGAATGTTAGCATGGTTTCATCATATAGCCTCTTTGAGAAGCTTGAATAAATGTTCCTTTCTAGGGTTCTCTTGATTTTCATGTTTATATATTTTTTTAAAAATATTATTTTATTTGGTCATTGTCAAACGTTATTCATTAGGAACAAATATCACCTTTTCCCCCCTCCCCCTTTACCCCACCCTCCCATTGGTGATACATGATTCCTCTGGGTATCACATGCATCCTCAACCCGAGCCCATTTACATGCTATTGGTTTCCGTAGTAGGGTGTTCATTCAGAGTCTCTCCTCGATCATATCCCCTCCACCCCTGTAGTCAAGCTTGTAATAATTAAAATAGTGGAAGACATAAATTGTTGCAGATAAAAGAGTGGTTTGTTAAATTGTGACTGCAGAAAATATGGTTTCAAGACAGTGTCTTGTTTTTAAATCAAATATAAGGTGGTTGCCAGGGAAAAATTCCCAATTATTAAATATACCCAAGTCAGCTGGTTTTATAGAGATTTTAATTAATACAAATGAGGAATTAAAGAAAGGGAGAGAGAGAGAAAAAGGAAATAATGACAAAAAGATAGGTCGGCCCAGGCCAGTCCAGGCCAGCCCAGGCCCAAGCCCTAAGAGAGAGATCAGTCAGTCCTTTATCCACTCACCACAAGATTTGTCCAAGCAAGGATTCTAGTGTTCAGAGAGATACCAGTTCAGCTTTGGCCAGCTGCCATCTCCAGGGAGAGTTCCTCTCAGACTCCTTCAAGGCAGCTTTTCCTCTCCTTTTAAAGGGAATTTTCTCCCATGTCACCTCCCCTAAGTTCTCACATCTACCAATCACGTAGATGTTTTCCAAAGGACAGACCATTCTTAATTCACACCTAAGAAGGCTTGAACTTTTGATTAAGTTCACACCTGAAAAACCTCTGAGTTAGTTTCTCACCTCTTTGCTCCTTGTAAATTCACAAGTTGCCTGACCTTTATAGGTACTTAGCACCCTTTTGTATTAGATCTAAAAATAGGCACAGCTAAAGAACTTTTGCCTTATTATAAGTATGGGTTTAAGTATTTTTCATTGTTCAGCAAGGAGTTTCTTCCCCTAAAGCAGGCTTAAGTAGGAGTGGAGTAGAGATCTCACATTCCTGATCTAAGTTCCTTCATTGTTTAAAATGGGGAATGGTCTTAACCAAATTTTATGAAGTAGGGTCTGAGAATTTTTAAGATTCACAAGCTGTTGTCCTTTCTCGGTGTTTTTACTCCCACCATTTGTCCTCTGCTTGTGGGTAGTGTTTTTTTTTTCTCCTTGATCCCTGCAGGTTGTGCAGGGACATTGCATTGAGACTAATGGAGGAAATGATTGTACCACAGTGTATCAGTCTCTGTGTACAATGTTCTCCTGGCTCTTCTCTTACTCTGCATCACTTCCTGGAGGTCATTCCAGTCTCCATGGAATTCCTCCACTTTATTATTCCTTTGAGCACAATAGTATTCCATCACCAACATATACCATAATTTGTTCAGCCATTACCCAATTGAAGGGCATCACCTCGTTTTCCAGTTTTTTGCCACCACAAAGAGCGTAGCTATGAATATTCTTGTACAAGTCTTTTTCCTTATTATTTTGTTGAGGTACAAGCCCAGTAGTGCTATGGCTGGATTGAAGGGCAGACAGTCTTTTATTGCCCTTTGGGCATAGTTCCAAATTGCCCTCCAGAAATGGTTGGATCAATTCACAACTCCACCAGCAATGAATTAGTGTCCCTACTTGGCCACATCCCCTCCAACATTCATTACTTTCCTTCACTGTCATGTTAGCCAATCTGCTAGGTGTGAGGTGATACCTCAGAGTTGTTTTGATTTGCATCTCTGATTATCAGAGATTTAGAACACTTTTTCATGTGCTTATTAATAGTTTTGATTTCTTTATCTGAAAACTTCCTATCCATGTCCCTTGACCATTTATCAATTGGAGAATGGCTTCATTTTTTGTACAATTGCTTTAGTTCTTTATAAATTTGAGTAATTAGACCTTGGTCAGAGGTTTTTGTTATGAAGATTGTTTCCCAATTTGTTACTTCCCTTCTAATTTTGGTTACATTGGTTTTGTTTGTATAAAAACTTTTTGATTTGATGTAGTCAAAATTATTTATTTTACATTTTGTGACTCTATGTCTTTCTTGGTTTTAAAGTCTTTCCCTTCCCAAAGGTCTGACATGTATACTATTCTGTGTTCACCTAATTTACTTATAGTTTCCTTCTTTATGTTCAGGTCATTTACCCATTCTGAGTTTATCTTTGTGTAGGGTGTGAGGTGTTGATCCAGACCTAATCTCTCCCACTCTTTTTTTTAATTCTTTATTAAAAGCTATAATTGGCTCTAACATTTTATTTTATTTTATTTTATTCATATAGAGAAAGGTGAATTTATTTATTTATTTTTTAAGTTTTTATTTGGTCATTTCCAAACATTATTCATTGGAAACAAAGATCATTTTCTTTTCTTCCCTTCCCCCCGCCCCCTTCTCCCATAGCCCACGCGCAATTCCACTGGGTATCGCATGTGTTCTTGATTCAAACCCATTTCCATGTTGTTGGTATTTGCATTAGAGTGTTCATTTAGAGTCTCTCCTCAGTCATATCCCCTCCACCCCTGTAGTCAAGCAGTTGCTTTTCATCGGTGTTTTTACTCCCACAGTTTATCTTCTGCTTGTGGATAGTGTTTTTTAGATCCCTGCAGATTGTTCAGGGACACTGCATTGCCACTAATGGAGAAGTCCATTACCTTCCATTGTACCACAATGTATCAGTCTCTGTGTACAATGTTTTCCTGGTTCTGCTCCTTTCGCTCTGCATCACTTCCTGGAGATTGTTCCAGTCTCCATGGAATTCCTCCATTTTATTATTCCTTTTAGCACAATAGTATTCCATCAACATATACCACAATTTGTTCAGCCATTCCCCAATTGAAGGGCATCCCCTCATTTTCCAATTTTTGGCCACCACAAAGAGTGCAGCTATGAATATTCTTGAACAAGTCTTTTTCCTTATTATCTCTTTGGGGTACAAGCCCAGCAGTGCTATGGCTGGATCAAAGGGCAGACAGTCTTTTATTGCCCTTTGGGCATAGTTCCAAATTGCCCTCCAGAATGGTTGGATCAATTCACAACTCCACCAGCAATGAATTAGTGTCCCTACTTGGCCACATCCCCTCCAGCATTCATTACTTTCCATAGCTGTTATGTTAGCCAATCTGCTAGGTGTGAGGTGATACCTCAGAGTTGTTTTGATTTGCATCTCTCTGATTATAAGAGATGTAGAACACTTTTTCATGTGCTTATTAATAGTTTTGATTTCTTTGGCTGAGAACTGCCTGTTCATGCCCCGTGCCCATTTATCAGTTGGAGAATGGCTTGATTTTTTGTACAATTGACTTAGCTCTTTGTAAATTTGAGTAATTAAACCTTTGTCAGAGGTTTTTATGAAGATTGTTTCCCAATTTGTTGCTACCCTTCTGATTTTAGTTATATTGGTTTTGTTTGTACAAAACCTTTTTAATTTGATGTAGTCAAAATTATTTATTTTACATTTTGTGACTCTTTCTAAGTCTTGCTTGGTTTTAAAACCTTTCCCTTCCCAAAGGTCTGACAGGTATACTATTCTGTGTTCACCTAATTTACTTATAGTTTCCTTCTTTACGTTCAAGTCATTCACGCATTCTGAATTTATCTTGGTGTAGGGTGTGAGGTGTTGATCCAAACCTAATCTCTCCCACACTGTCTTCCAATTTTCCCAGCAGTTTTTATCAAATAATGGATTTTTGTCCAAAAAGCTGGGGTCTTTGAGTTTGTCATAAACTGTCTTGCTGAGATCATTTACGCCAAGTCTATTCCACTGATCCTCCTTTCTGTCTCTTAGCCAGTACCAAATTGTTTTGATAACCACTGCTTTATAGTATAGTTTGAGATCTGGGACTGCAAGTCCTCCTTCCTTTGCATTTTTCTTCATGATTTCCCTGGATATCCTTGATCTTTTGTTCTTCCAAATGAACTTAGTTATGGTTTTTTCTAATTCAGTAAAGAAGTTTTTTGGTAGTTCCATGGGTATGGCACTAAATAAGTAAATGAATTTGGGTAGGATTGTCATTTTTATTATGTTAGCTCATCCCACCCATGAGCAATCAATGTCTTTCCAATTGTTTAGATCTAGTTTTAGCTGTGGAAAGTATTTTGTGATTGTGTTCATATAGTTCCTGTGTTTGTCTCGGCAGATAGATTCCTAAGTATTTTATATTGTCTAGGGTGGTTTTAAATGGAATTTCTCTTTCTAATTCTTGCTGCTGAGATGGGTTAGAGATATATAGAAATGCTGATGACTTATGCGAGTTTATTTTGTATCCTGCAACTTTGCTAAAGTTGTTGATTATTTTGAGTAACTTTTTGGTTGATTCTCTAGGATTCCTTAAGTAAACCATCATATCGTCTGCAAAGAGTGATAGCTTGGTCTCCTCATTGCCAATTTTAATACCTTCAATTTCTTTTTCTTCTCTAATTGCTACTGCTAGTGTTTCTAGTACAATGTTAAATAATAGAGGTGATAATGGGTATCCTTGTTTTATTCCTGATCTTATTGGAAAGGCTTCTAGTTTATCCCCATTGCAGATGATGTTTGCTGATGGTTTTAGATATATACTGTTTATTATTTTTAGGAAAGGCCCTTCTATTCCTATACTTTCTAGTGTTTTCAATAGGAATGGGTGTCGTATTTTATCAAAGGCTTTTTCTACATCTATTGAGATAATCATGTGATTTTTGTCAGTTTGCTTGTTAATATGGTCAATTATGTGGATGTTTTTCCTAATATTGAACCATCCTTGCATTCCTGGTATGAATCCTGCCTGGTCATAGTGGATGACCCTTGTGATGACTTGCTGGAGCCTTTTTGCTAGTATCCTATTTAAGATTTTTGCGTCTATATTCATTAGGGAGATTGTTCTATAGTTTACTTTCTCTGTTTTTGACCTGCCTGGCTTTGGGATCAGTACCATATTTGTGTTGTAGAATG
Source organism: Monodelphis domestica (assembly GCF_027887165.1). Taxonomy (NCBI): domain Eukaryota; kingdom Metazoa; phylum Chordata; class Mammalia; order Didelphimorphia; family Didelphidae; genus Monodelphis; species Monodelphis domestica. The sequence goes on from NC_077227.1 coordinate 203,142,569, forward strand.
AATTTGGTAGAAATCCTTCTTGGCCTATTCTGTCAAATAGTTTGTTTAATATTGGGTTTAGTTGTTCTTTGAATGTTTGATAGAATTCATTTGTGAATCCATCTGGACCTGGGGATTTTTTCTTAGGGAGTTCCCTGATGGCTTGTTCAATTTCTTTTTCTGAAATGGGGTTGTTAAGGTAATTTATTTCTTCTTCTTTTAGCCTAGGCAATTTATATTTTTGTAAGTATTCATCCATATCACCTACATTGCCATATTTGTTGCCATATAATTGGGCATAGTAGTTTTTAATGATTGCCTTAATTTCCTCTTCATTAGAGGTGAGGTCTCCTTTTTCATCTTGGATACTGTCAATTTGGTTTGTTTCTTTCCTTTTTTTAATTAGACTGACTAGTACTTTGTCTGTTTTATTTGTTTTTTCAAAGTACCAGCTTCTGGTCTTATTTATTAAATCAATACTTCTTTGACTTTCAATTTTATTAATTTCTCCTTTGAGTTTTAGGATCTATAATTTAGTCTTCATCTGAGGATTTTTAATTTGTTCACTTTCTAATTTTTTAATTTGCATGCCCAATTCATTGACCTCTGCCCTTCTTAATTTGTTAATATATGAACTCAAGGATATAAATTTCCCCCTCAGTACTGCTTTGGCTGCAGTCTCACATTGTCATTTTCTTCAATGAAGTTATTAATTGTTTCTATGATTTGTTCTTTAACTAGCTGGTTTTGGAGAATCGTAATGTTTAATTTCCAATTAATTTTCGATTTACCTCTCCATGTTCCCTTACTAATTATTATTTTCATTGCATTGTGATCTGAGAAAGTTGCATTTATTATTTCTGCTCTTTTGCACTTGTTTGCAATGTTTTTATGCCCTAATACATGGTCAATTTTTGTGAATGTACCATGTGCTCCAGAAAAGAAGGTATATTCCTTTTTGTCCCTATTTATTTTTCTCCACATGTCTACTAACTCTTAATTTTTCCAAGATTTAATTCACTTCTCTTACCTCTTTCTTATTTATTTTTGGTTTGATTTATCTAGTTCGGATAGAGGAAGGTTCAGGTCTCCCACTAGTATAGTTTTTCTATCTATTTTGTCCTTGAGTTCCTCTAGTTTCTCCTTTAGAAATTTGGATGCTATGCCATTTGGTGCATACATGTTGAGTACAGATATTTTCTCACTGTCTGTCTATACTGCCTTTTATCAGGATGTAATTACCTTTCCTATCTCTTTTAACTAGATTTATTTTTACTTTGGCTTTGTCGGATATCATGATTGCGACTCCTGCCTTCTTTTTGTCAGTTGATGCCCAATAGATTTGGCTCCACCCTCTTACTTTCACCCTATGTGTGTCTACCTTTCTCATATGTGTTTTATTGTAGACAGCATATGGTAGGGTTTTGGACTCTAATCCACTCTGCTATTCGCTTGCGTTTTATGGGTGAGTTCATTCCATTCACATTCAGAGTTATGATTACTAGCTGTGTATTTCCCACCATTTTGATTTCTGCTCCTTTACCTGCCTTTTCTTTCACTATTTCCTTCTACACCAATGTTTGCTTTTGAACAGTCCCCCTTGTTCCCACCCTTATTTTACTTCCCTTTCTACCCCCTCCCTATTTATCCCCCCCTTATTTTCCCTGTAGTCTTTCTAAAATTGACCCCCCTCTCCCTCCCTCTCTTGTACTGCTTCCCTCCCCACCAGACCATTTGTTATCCTTCTACTCCCCTATAGGGTGCAAATCTATTCTCTGCCCCCAATGGATTGGATTGTTTTTCTCTCTTTGAGTCACTTTCAAAGCATGTAAAAATTGAGTATTTCCTGTCTCTGACCTCTTTACCCTTCCAGTGTATTGATGTTCTCCCCCCTCCCAGCATGAGCTTCTTTATGACGTATAAATTTACCCCCGTTTGTTTCTTTTCCCATTTCTTTTAATAGTAACCTATTTTTAAGCTCTAGTTATATATATATATATATATATATATATATATATGCATATGTATTTTTGCATGCATATATCTATATACCTATTTATGTCTTGTCCTTTCATCCTATACAGTTTGTTGCTGTTCCCTCTAAGTATACTTCTTTTTGCTGCCCAGGTAATAACAACAGTTTTTAAGAGTTACCAATGACCTCTTTTCTTATAGGGATACATATCATTTTAACTTATTGAGTGTCTTAAAAAATTTTTGTTTGTTTGTTTTTCTTTTTTCCCCTCTTTTTTAATTACCTTTTGATGATTCTCTTGAGTTCTGTGCTTGGACATCAAATTTTCTGTTCAGGTCTGGTCTTTTCTTTACGAATTCTTGAAATTCTTCTATTTTGTTGAATGACCATACTTTCCCCTGTAAGAATATAGTCAGTGTTGCTGGGTAGTTGATTCTTGGTTGTAGACCTAGTTCCCTTGCTTTCCGGAATATCGTATTCCATGCCTTTCTTTTTTTCAGTGTGGATGCAGCCAGATCCTGAGTTATCCTCACTGTGGTTCCTTGGTATCTGAATGACTTCTTCTTGGCAGCTTGTAATATCTTTTCTTTGGTCTGATAGTTCTTGAATTTGGCTATAACATTCCTGGGTGTTGTCAGTTGGGGATTAAGTACAGGAGGTGATCTGTGGATTCTATCAATCTCCACTTTTCCTTCTTGTTCAAGGATTTCGGGGCAGTTTTCTTTAATAATTTCCTGTAATATAATGTCCAGGCTTTTTCTTTTGTCATGGTCTTCTGGTAGGCCAATAATTCTTAAATTGTCTCTCCTTGAACGATTTTCTAAATCCTCTGTTTTGTCAAGGAGATGCTTCATATTTTCCTCAATTTTTTCATTCTTTTGGTTTTGTTTTATAGTGTCCTGCTGCCTTGTGAGGTCACTCGATTCTAGTTGTTGTATTCTGGTTCTTAAAGACTGGATTTCATCCTTAGTTTTTTGGTTGTCCTTCAGATTTTCTTTGGAGGTCATCTTTCATCTTCTTCACCTCATCTTTCATCTCCTTTGCCTCATTTTCCAGCTGGTTGATTTTGGCTTTCAAGACACTATTTTCTGTTTCCAGATGACTTATCTTAGTTTTTAAGTTCTTTTCCCAATCGTCTTCAGCCTCTCTTAATTGTGTTTTGAATTGCATTTTGAGTTCTTCCAAAGCCTGTATCCAGTTCGCTGTGATTTCTGATTTTTCCTTTGCTGGGTCCTCCCCCTCCGTTTCATTCGCTCTTTGCTCATTACCTGTGCAGAAGCTGTCTATTGTAATTTCTTTCTTCTTTTTCTGTTGTTTGCTCGAGTTTACCCCTTCTTTGCTCCCCGTATTTGGCTGTGCTCTTGCTCCTCTCATTTTGTTTTGGTTTTGGGGCTGTCAGTCTCCCCTCTTGGAGTTTTGTCAGATCTCTTGGTACAATCTCTAGGGGAGGAATGTTAGCTTCCCTGTCCTTTGGAGGCTTTTGACTGGATTGAGTTTAATTGAGTTGGACTGTATGTGGTATGACTCCTGGAAGGCTGGGCCGCTCAGGCTCTCTCCAGTTCTCTCCAGCTGCTTCTCCACTGTCCGCAAGTGCCTTTGCCCGCCTCCCTAAACTCTGAGGAGTTCTGATGTGATTAGGTTCAACTGGATTGGTCTGGATGTGCCCCGAGGCAACGGTGAGATTGGAGCCCGATGGAGGGCCCCAGCCACTGCCTGTTTCTCCCTGGCTTCCTCCCCACTGTCCAAGCTAGATGCTCCGAGCCCGGCACCCTGCTGCTCACAAGGTAGACCCTGCAAACCAGCACCTTTGCCCGCTCAGAGGTTCCCACTGCTGCTGGGGGCTCAGCCCTCTGGGTTGTGGGGGAGGGGTCCTGGGACCTACCCTCTGCCTTCCCCTTAGCCCTGAGTATTCTCAGATTCTTGCTTTTTGGGGGGGGAGTACCTTTTGATTTGAGTCTAGAAGGAGGGTTCCCCACTTCTGTCCTGTTGTTCAGATTGAATTTCGGTGCCCTAGGAGCATTCAGTCTGTATTGGTTAAGGAAGGGTCTTCCACGAGTTCTAAACTTTTGCTGCTTGCTAAGCTGCCATCTTGACTCACCTCCCCACACTGTCTTCCAGTTTTCCCAGCAGTTTTTGTCAAATAGTGGATTTTTGTCCCAGAAGCTGGGGTCTTTGGGTTTGTCATAGACTGTCTTGCTGAGATCACTTACCCCAAGTCTATTCCACTGATCCTCCTTTCTGTCTCTTAGCCAGTACCAAATTGTTTTGATGACTACTGCTTTATAGTATAGTTTGAGATCTGGGACTGCAAGGCCCCCTTCCTTTGTATATTTTTTCATTATTTCCCTGGATATCCTTGATCCTTTGTCCTTCGAAATGAACTTTGTTATGGTTTTTTGTAATTCAGTAAAAAAGTTTTTTGGTAGTTCAATGGGTATGGCACTAATTAGATAAGTTTGGGTAGGATCTTCATTTTTATTATATTGGCTCATCCTACCCATGAGCAGGTAATGTTTTTCCAATCGCTCAAGTGTAGTTTTAATTGTGTGGAAAGTGTTTTGTAGTTGTGTTCATATAGTTTCTGTGTTTGTCTCAGGAGATAGATTCGTAAGTATTTTATTTTGTCTAAGGTGATTTTGAATGGGATTTCTCTTTCTAATTCTTGCTGCTGAGATGTTTTGGAAATATATAGGAATGCTGATGACTTATGTAGGTTTATTTTGTATCCTGCAACTTTGCTAAAGTTGTTGATTATTTTGATTAGCTTTTTTGTTGATTCTCTAGGATTCTTTAAGTAGACCATCATATCATCTGCAAAGAGTGATAACTTGGTCTCCTCTTTGCCTATTTTGATGCCTTCAATTTCTTTTTCTTCTCTAATTGCTACTGCTAGTGTTTCTAGTACAATGTCAAATAATAGAGGTGATAATGGGCATCCTTGTTTCACTCCTGATCTTATTGGGAATGCGTCTAGTTTATCCCCATTGCAGATGATGTTACCTTTATGTTTATATTTTAACACAAGTTCTTTTCTTATCAGAAATGCTTGAAAGTCATCTATTCCACTAAAACTTCCCTTTTCCCCCTTGTAAAATTATGTGCAATTTTCCAATTTATTCTTGGTTGTAAGCCTACCTTTTTGACTTTTAGAATATTATTTTCTAGTAGAAGATGCCAGGTCTTGTGATCTTGATTGTTGTTTCTTGATACTTGAACTGCTTCTTTGAAAATGCTTGCAGCGTTTTATCTTTGACATAGAAGTTAGGATTTTGGCTATGACAATCCTGGGATATTTCCTTTTGGGGTTCCTTTTAGGAAGTGAAAAACAGATTCTTTACTCTCTGGTTCTAGTAGTTCTAGATAATTTTCATTAATAATTTCTTGAAATATAGTGGATAGGGTTTTTAAGTCATACTTTCTAAGTGAATCCAATGATTTTTCTTAAATGATTTCTCAACTGTTTTTGATCTTTTTTATATCATATGTATTACAGTTTATTCTATTTTTTAATCTTTTAAAATTTTGTTCTAATATTTCTTACAATCTCATAAAGTCATTGATTTCTGTTTGATCTGTATTAGTTTTCAGGGATTCCATTTATTGTATATGTTACCACTTCCCTTGTTATGCTGTTTACTCTTCCAGTTCTTTCATCAAGAGCATTTATTTCATTTTCCCTTTTGATCACTCTCTGGTCTGCTTTACCTCCTCACCATCTACCTTGTCCACTCTATGAGACATCTTCACTAGTTGGTGAATTCCTGCCCACCACATCTTGAGGAGCCTCCGCCACCACTCCTTTTCTTCATGCCTCTTCTTTAGTTTGTTCCACTTCCACACCAGCTGACTTGCCCTTGCATGAATACCCGTTCCCTCTCAAATTCCCTGTTACATTTTGCCTTTCCCAATTAAAATGTAAGTTCTTGGGAATAGGTAGTTTTATTTTCATATTTTTGTATTCCCAGAGCTTAGCATGGTACTTGGCACTTAATAATCCTATTGTGCTTTATCCATCCATTCATCCATCCTTTTATCTCGTGTTTCATTTCTCTTATTACTTCTTTCAATCAGCTAGCATTTATTAAGTACTTCCTATGTGCCAGGCACTGTGCTAAGCAGTAGAAGGCATACCTATGGACCTTGACATATATACATTTTTTTCTTTGAATCATTACTTGCAATTACCTTTTCAGTTTTTTATGCTAATCAATATTTTCTTGGATTTTCTCCTAGTTCTTAAATTGAGGTTTTTTTGTTAAGGCTCGGTCCTATCCTCTGCTTTGCTTTTGGAGAGATTGTTTGGCCTGTCTTGGTCTTGTCCTGGATCTTTGTTTTTATCACCATCTTTTGTGTTAGACCCTCTGGATCTTTGAGATTCAAAGCATTGCATCTTTATGGCCCTTTATTGTCTCAGGACTGATTTATGCCAGGACTTATGCCAGAGTTATTTTGGTCTGGACTTTGCCACACTACTTTGGTTACTGCCACTCCCTGAGGTTTGCTCATATCCCCGAGAATTTGTTGGAGGGCTCTGGACATAAGTGATTCAGCAAGTGTTTTATAGTTATCAGATGGATAAAAAGATTGCCAAGTAGCATTGAAGGACCAAATGAGTCTAGGAAATGTGAATTTGTAGTGGATCAGGTTTGCAAAATTGCATTACCTTCTTCACTAGTATTTAGCAGCTTAGAAGTAGGAGGGAAGAAGATAGATAATGAGATTTACCAAGGGTCAGTATTGGCAGTATGTGAAGAGCAGAAAGATTTAGGGACGAGATTCCAGGGTGAAAGACAAATACTTTATTGTATTGGCTAACTATGTGGTCAGTCAGTTTTCAAAGTCTTGTGGTGTCTTGTTACAACAATATTTCTCAAATCTGTCTCTTCTTTCTTTTCATAGTATAGAACGATCTTCATTGCCACTTACTTGAACTATTTGCAATAGCTTCCTAAATAGATTGTTTCCTTTCAATACAGGGATTAACAAATTACATCCCAATCAAATCCAATAAAAATTTTATTAGCACCTCCTACTGTCCTAAGCTCTGAGAATACAATTAATAAAAAGAAAGACAGACCCTATCCTCAAAGAGTTTATAATCTAATGGAGGATGGGGGGAGTGGGGAGAGACAACACAAAAAGAGGTAGGAAGATGAGAACACCAAAGGATATATAAAAGAGGATCTTGTTACATAGAATTAAAGCTAGCAGAGTAGCAGATGCAACCTTTGCCTTTTTTTTTTTTACAACTTTCAAGCTGAGTGGTCTTTACATTTTAAAATACAATAAAGCCTTACTCAGAAATGTAAAAATAATTCTTAACTCAAGGGTTTATACAAAAACAGAGATGGCCAGCTGGATTTGACCAATAAGCAGTAATTTGTCAACTCCTGTAGTTCAGTCCATCCTACATTGCCACCAAAATAATCTTTTTTATATGTCTAGGAAGGAATAAAGGAATTTGTAGCTACTGAATGCCAGACATTGTGTTAAGTACTTTCACATACATTATCTCATTTGTTCTTCACAACAGCCTTTCAAAGGAGGTGCTATTATTATCTCCATTTTACAGTTGACAGAACTGAAGCAAAGAGAAATTAAGTTGATATCTTAGGGGATAGTGTGTGAGACTATTTTTTGAACTCAGGTTTTCATGACTTTAGGTATCAAATGCTTCTGGGGTCTGAATACCTATTCTGAGAGAGTTTCCACATCTTCACAGTGGACCATTCTAAGCAAAAAGGTTCAATTTGTTTTTTAAGTACTAAATGCAGAGTCAGTGATCCTCTTTCTTCAGTAAAAAGCAGCCCACAAGGAAGATTTGTGAGAAACTTTTTGCTTAATGTCTAGAGCAATTATTACATATTTCTCCTCCAAATTGAGTTTCAAATCAGTTCACCTGGGGACAAATTTAACTCACATTTCTCAGGACTGTTCTATTGCATCCTGGCTCACAATAGCCCTGGTTGGTAGTGTCAGGGATAAAGGGGTTAAGCTGTAATTATCCTGTCCCTCAACAGCATTGATCAGAGTAAGTCACTCTGCTACTCCAGAATTTCCATTGCCTTCCTGATGATCTACCAAGTAAAGATCAAACTACTTTGCCTAGCATTCAAAGCCTGCCTTTCCAGATTTATCTTATACCCTGTGTGCCAGCTAAATTTTTCTACTCTTGTGTTGGAAATGTCTTCCTTACCACTCCTTACCTGCAAATACAAACCATTCTTTTAAATTAAAAAAAATTATATTGATAGTCTTTGTTTTCATATCTTAATTTTCAAAATATATTCTTTCATCTTCCCATAACCATCAAACCATTCTTTATGAAAGAAAAAAATAAAATTTCAGAAAGCACTAACCAATACATTAATTCAATCAGACAGTATATAAAGTTTCGTATCTATAGTCTCCCATCTTTACAGTTAAAGGCAGGAGAATCATTTTTTCATTTCTTCTAAAATGAATTTAGTAATTGTAATTACAGCATTTAGTTTTTTCTCTTTATTTACATTGTTATAATCATGTGTATTGGTTTTCTCGTTCTGCTAATTTCACTGTGCATCAGTTCATACAAGTTTTTCTATGCTTTTCTGGGTCCTTCATATTCACTAGTTCTTTATGGTATAGTTATATTCAATTATTAACTTGCAACTGTTATTTAGCTATGCTTTAATTAATGGGTTTCTACTTTGTTCCCTTTTTTTTTTTGCTATTACAAGAGTGTTACTATGAATACTGTATGTAGGAGGTTTTTCTTTTAGTTTTTTACTTCCTTCAAGAAAAGAACTATAAGTGGAATTTCTGGGCCTTAGGGTGTAGATACTTCAGTTATTTAGTTGGCATAATTCCAAATGATTTTCCAGATTAGTTGAGCAACTGTTTATTAGTGTGCCTTTCTTTCCTCAGCCTTTATAACACATGCTAATTTGATGTATGTGTGTGTGGAGGAAAACTTCATAGGACAATCTGTTCGTTACATTCCAAGTCAAATGCAACTTCTAGGCAGCCCTCTCTGATCCTTGCCAGTGACCTTGACCTTCCCTCTCTGACCTTAAATAACACTTGTTTTATAGCTTTCCAAGGTACTAGCATGTGATATTTTTCTTTTTAAAAAAGTTAATTAAAATTTTTTCCCACATGTTTTCCAGTTATATGGTTCAAATTGTATCCATTCTGTCCCCACTCCTGGAACTGGGCAAGCAATTCAATCTGGGCTATACATGTATTATCATGTAAAACATTTCCATACTGTTAATTTTTGCAAGTGAATAATCACATAAAACAAAAACCCAAACATAGTGAAAAATTGTATGCTTTCATTTGGATTCTGACTCCAATAGTTCCTTCTCTGGAGGTGGATAACATTCTTTGTTGTTAAGTCCCTCAGAATTGTCCTGGATCATTGTATCACTGAGAGTAGCTAAGTCTATCACAGTTGATCATTCTACAATATTGCTGTTACTGTGTATAGTGTCCTTCTGGTTCTGCTTATTTTACTTCGCATCAGTTCATGTAGGTCTTTCCATTTCATTCTGAAATCATACTGTTCATTATTTTTTACAGCACAATAGTTTTCCATACAAGTGATGTTTTTAAACTAATTTGTGTCTTACACTTTTTCTAGCCTGTAGACTCTATAGGAACAGCTTTCTTATCTAAACTTTTTATCTCTCGGCACCTTGCACAGCATTTTGTACCCAGCAGATGCTTAGTTAATATTAGGAAGGATTAAGTAATGAAATGAGTTTGGAAACATACAGTTGGCTGGCTTTTTATTCTCCTATCTTTTGCTCAATTTTTGTTTTCTCACATTGCCTTCTCTAAATATAATTTCCTTTTTCTTTTCACTCACCAATCTAATCTCTGAATGGAGGAGAGAAGGAAGAAAAGGGGGCAGCTAGTGAGTAAAAATGTACTAAACATTGAGAAGCAATGGGTAAACAGATGGGCAAGAAGCATGCTTTAGAATTTCCTAGAAATAATGAGGAGAAGGGGGACACATATAAGGAGGCAGTCACATGTGTAAAACATGACTCGTACCTTCTTTCTATCATATTCATCAAGTCCCAGAGACATGGGGAAAGAGGGAAAGGGATAAACAGCTCAAGGTGGCACTTTTTTAAAATTCTGATTTATTTTCTTTCCCTCACATTCTTTCTCCTAATTGAGAAAGGGGGAAAAAACACCTTTGTAACAAATATATATAGTTAGGCAAAACAGATTTCTATGTCTTGTCAAAAAATGCTTGTCTCATTCTTCACATTGAATCCATCACCTCTCAGTTAAATAACAAACAAAAAGAACTCCACCATTAAAAACTTTTATCATTGGAATACTCAAGACCCAGACCCAGGAGAAAAGATTGACTTCATCATCAGTTCACTGGGACTATAGCTGGTCATTGTGTTGATTAAGGTTCTTAAATCTTTGAATTGTTTCTGTTGACTTCATTCTGCATGTATACATACAGATCTTTCCAGGTTTCTCTGAAATCATCCTTTTAGTCACTTCTTACAACACAATAGTATTTCATATACTATATTTTGTTCAGCCATGATGAGACCCCTATGGTTTCTAGTTCTTTTGAAGTGGAAGCTTTTGAAGTTTCTTGAATCTTGTTGCTATGAAGGCATAAATGTGGGAGTCCAAAAAAGGTTAGAAAGGATAGAGTACCACAGATAGAAGCTGCTGAGAGGTCAGAAAGAATAAAGACTGAGAAAAAGCTAACAGATTTAGAGGCAGAGTAAGATGACAGAGTAATGAGAACAATACAGGAAGCTCTCCCCATCAGAATTCTTCAAACAAATCTAGAAAACACACAGACTTAATCCTATTGGAAAATCATCACAACAAGTTATTTCCCATCCCATGTTGATATAGGAAGACAGCAAGGATTTTGGATGCTTCAGATATTTTGACGTGGGATCTGGCCAAGAGTACTACTGTACTTAGGGAGAGACTGTGCACCAGAGCAAAAAACAGTCACAGACCCATACCAGGGCACCAAGACAACTGATAACTTTGTGTCCACTACCCAGTTCTATGCCACAGATTTAGTGTAGGCTAAGGAGGAGACTAGCCCTGAGGGATGGCATTCCTAGGTAGGGAGGTGTCATACCAGAGGCCCCAAATGGTGTACTGAATAAAGCAAATTCAGTAGCAAGTTCAGAAGCAAGCAGCTGGAGTATTGTGACTCAGACCCCAGGAGCATAGTGCAGTCTTAGTTCTGGCTTCTATCCCAGTCTAACGCCCACAGAAGAATAATCAGGGCATGAATCCCAGACCAAAGGGAAGCATGCAGTTCTGGCATTCTAAACCAATTGAGCTTCCCAGCTAGCTGATAGTGACTGAGTCCTGCAATAGTGTACTGCTACTTGGACCAAAATCTGGGCCATGAATTTGTAAAGATCAGGTAGTGATCAAACTTTGCCCTGCATCAGACCACTTTGGGGGCACAAAAAGCTTGCAAGTCCCTAGTCTTAGTTCTCTCTGAGATTCTAGAAAGACAGAACTCAGTACACTCATTACTCCCTAAAAGCAGCAATAGAACCAGTTCAGGTATTCCCTCTAGAAATGTGCAGTTTGGTCTTAAATCAAGTCCTAAATCATGAAGTAAACTAGAAGAATGAGCAAACAAAAAGAACCCCACCATAAAAAAAACAAAAAACTATTATGGAACCAAATTCAGAAGAAAAGATTGACTCCAAAACAGCTACAGACAGAACTTAAAAACAAACAAACAAACAAAAAAAAAACAGCTATATACACACTCACTTTATGTGCTTGTTCAGTTAGAATTTCTGGAAGAGATGAAATGAGATTTTTAAAAATTAAAAAAAATATATAACAAAAGCACTTAAGGAAAAAATTGGAAAAGTAATGAAAGCTTTGGAATAATTGAAAAGGAATTAGCAGTTTGGCCAACAGGTACAAAATCTTGCCTAAGCACAAAAAAAAAAAACAAACTTCCTGAAAATTAGAATGGGACAAATAAAAATCACTGATTCCATAAGACAAGAAAAATTAATACTAAATTAAAAGGCCTGCTTAGAAATTGAGATCATTGTTGACCTTTGGAGAAAGCTTATTTCAGTTGGGTAGAAGAGTCAGTGTTAAATTGGAAATGAATGGAATGAGAAAGGTAGTAACCTTTTTTCATTTGTCAGCAAAAGGGATATACCTGGAGGAAATGGCAGGACTAAGTAAAGGCTTTTCAAGGTTTATAGTGTATTTAGGTGTCAGGGAAAGAGCCAGTAGATAAGGAAAGATTGAACACGAGAGAAGAGGATGAGATCAAAGGCAGGGGTAAAAGATTCATTCTTGTTGAGAAGCCTCCTTCCAAAGAGACTGGAGCCAAAGAAAATTAAATGATGGTCTATATAGCGGGGTTCAAGGTGAGGAACAAGTTAAAAGAAGGGAGCTCAGTACAGATGGTCTTTTTGTAAAGAAGCAAGAAAATTTGAATGGAAACAGTGTAAGAGCTAGCAAAGGAAAGGTAGAAGCGTTTTCTAAGAGTTTGACAGTGAAATGGAGGAGAGAGAGAACTTTGAAATGAACAGTAAACAATAATTTTTAGCATGCAATCTGGGTTTGGTTCTGTAAAGATTAAAATTTAGGGGAGACGGGGAGACTGAGGCATCTGAGACAGGTAGAAATTAGTTTCTCTCTGCAAGGAGTATTATATTTTTTTAGAGGTTTATTGAAGATTAAGGATTAAAGAAAATACAGGATAAGAGACACGTGTCCAGGCCATAGAGAGGCCTAGACACAACCTCACCTACATCATGAAAAAAAGCCACGCCTGCCCCAAAAATGGAAGTCCAAGAGCCAAGAGTCCTCAAAAGCCTTTGAATCAGCTTAAATACCTTCTCGATCTCGGCCCAGGTGAGATTACAAGGCATTCTGGGGAAGTGGAGCAAAGGCTCATGGGGATTGTAGTCCTGTATTCGAGTCTATTTTTTACAGTTCTAAAAACAAGTACTTTGTGAAAATTGATTGTTCATTTTTGTGTAATGGTCTTAGTATCCAAATTAATATAGTAACCACCAATAGAAGACATCTCATTATCAAAAGCAGGACAGCATCAAAGACTTCAGTTGTGTCATGATTTGGGACCATCTCATTATGGCATCCAAAGTGTGACTGCAGAAGGCTCACTATCTGAAGGAAGATGAACTTTTTGTAGACTAAGACTTGTAGAGGAGCTGACTGCCTACTATACGATGTTGAGGAACTGACAGTAGCAAGGAAGGTTTTCTCTGTAAAGTTAAAAGACAGGAGAAAGTTCAGAATATCACTGCAGAGAACTAGGACTCTTTTTTTTTTTTTAAACCCTTAACTTCTGTCTTAGAGTCAATATTTTGTATTGGCTCCAAGACAGAAGAGTGGTAAGGGCTAGGTAATGGGGATTAAGTGACTTGCCCAGGGTCACACAGCTGGGAAGTGTCTGAGGCCAGATTTGAACCTAGGACCTCCCGACTATAGGCCTGGCTCTCAATCCACTGAGCTACCCAGTTGCCCCTTAGGACTCTTTTACAGGAATTTGTAGTAGATATGATTGCATGATATCCTCCATGGGAATTCAGCAGAATAAAAATAGGATCAGAGGAGACATATAATAAAGATGATCTAGTATTGAGCATTGGCAAAGTATGAATAACAATGAATAGTATATAATGGAGCCAAGAAAGTGCAGGGACAATGTTTCTTTGAATTGGTCAATTATTGGGTCAAGATTGTAAAAACAAAAGAAAAAGAAAAAAGAAAAGAAAACGAAAGTAGACGGTTCTGGAGGAAGACAACCAGGAGGTTGTGATAAATACAAAGTACAGGTTTTGGAGTAGTAAGGGAGATATGGAAAGACAGGAAATTATAAAACAGGGAACTTTCAAACTACAAGATAATGGAGATGGCACAATTGTGGGAAGTAAGAGAGATTAGAGGGAGGGACAGACACCTTCAGTAGGAATGGGATACAGACAAGGTTCTGACATTCCACTTGACCCCATCCCCAGCCCCTTCCTGCCTTAGCATAATAAAAAATAGGAAAGGGAATAAGGCAGAATGTAAATGGAAGGAGCTACAGGACCTGGATTTGAGTCTCATCCTGGGCATTTATTAGCTATGTGATGTGGGGTAAGTGGTTTCTTATCCTTAAATCTCAGTTTTTCCATTTGCAAAATGAAACTAAATGAAATGCTGTCTCCTATGTGAAGTCTTCCCTGATCCCTCATTTATTAATGTTTTCTCTCTCCTCTTATACTTTACTTATCTGTGGATATATTATATTTGCCCCAGTAATATGTAAGCCCTTTAAAGGTATAAACTGTTTTTAATTTTTGTCTTGATATCTCTAGAAGCATAGCATGATTTTTTAAATCCTTGTTTTCTGTCTTAGTTACAATTCTAAAACCAAAGGGCAAGGCCTAGATAAATGGGGGTTAAGTGACTTGCCCTGGGTCACACTGATAGGAAGCATCTAAAGTCAAATTTGAACTCAGGTTCTCCTGACTCCAGGCCTGGCACTCTATCTACTGTACCACCCAGCTGCCATATAGCATGTTTGTTGAATTGAATGGAATTTTTATAACATGGAAGCCGCTGACTATCATTCCTTTTTTTTTTCTCTCTGTAGGGATGGAAACACTCCTTCATGCTCCTCTTCAGGCCCAGTTGCAACAGTCAGAGGTATAAGTGTGTGAAAATGTTCTCATATTTGCGATTGGGTCAGATAGGAAACTTTGAACTGGAATCACTTTGAGGCAACTTAATAAAGGATATCCTCAAAAATTAAGAAAATTTCTTATTGACCAAAGGTGGCTACATAATCAGTATTAGCTTATGTGGCAGAAGGGTCTCTTATTGAAGTCTTTCCTCCAAGAATAAAACCAATGTTAAGTATTTTAGATTTGAAAGAGAAGCTCCATAAAATAATAGTACCATTGATCGATAATAATACATTGTATTATGTTATGGTAAGACATTGGTCCATTTTTTAGGCTCTTCTTAGGAAAATACAATTAATAGATTTTCAGCTGAATAGATGGTCAAGACAAGCAGACCCAAGTTAGCATTTAAATACAGCCTATTGCTTAAAAAAGAATGGATACTCCACAACTTTTAAGCAAGAACATTTTAATTCTTACTAAATATACTTCTTTTTTTCCCCAAGCATAATGTTTTATTTACACAGTAAAGAACATAGAAAAGATTCACACTTGGGTGGGGGTGGGGACATCCCTTTTTTACTGCTTCTAGTGTCTCTGTCTTGTACACATCCTTCAGACTCGTAGTACTAACCTGGGTGAGGTTGAAGTAAGGGAGATTTGCTCATTCCTATTTATTGCTTATCAGAATAGTTCCAACTCCTATTGTTCACACACATTGCTCTGATCTCAACAAGAGATCATTGCTCCATGAGTAATGTCCTCCATTCCCAGTTGGGAATCTCCAGCCTTTCCTACCATTTTTTTTAGCTTCATATTTTATTTTTAAATTTTAAATATACTTCTACAAAGTTAGATTGCACTGAATTATAGTCATGTATTTGAGTGATTGCTATTCTTTTTTTACTGAGAATTGATTTATACTGTATACTTTCTAAAAATAAATATACATTTTACTGAGAAGTCTGTCTTAAATAGACTTCTCCATATAAACATACTTATTTTTTATGGTGCCTATATTAGTACCAAGTCCTTGGGGGGGGAAATAATGAAAATATGTTACCTATATTGATGACTATTCTTGATGTATGTCAAATCTATTAATTACTCACTAATACAATGTTTTATATATTTTTCTAAAATGTTGCACATTCACTTTTGTTATGTGAAATTAATTTTTTTAAGGTGAGTTAGTAAGGTATAATTACACAGTATTTCTTAAGGTCATTGCAGTCTTAGAGCATTATTTTATGTTGACAAAAGTTTAGGAAAAATTATTCCTACCTTTTAGAGGCAAGCGAGAAAGTATGGTATTGTTAAAAGATTACCAGTCTGAGTTCTAATTATATGTTCATAGATTGATTTGGAGCTGGATGGCACCTCACCTAGTCCAACCCACTTCTTATTTTACAGATAAGGAAAATGAGATACAAAGAAATGACTTGTCAAAGATGAAATGATCTTATTTGCCTGTGATCACATAATTAGAAAGTGGTAGATGCAAGATCCAAACCTGAGTTCCCTGGACTCTTAAATCCTATACTCTTTTGCATCAAGCTTATTTGATTTCCTGAAATGTGACTCATGCACAACATTTTGAATAAATTCCTACCAAATCAAACAAAAATAAAGAGATTGAAGAATTTACTAGCCCAGGACAGGGGCACAATGGAGGCATAAGGCCTCGTTTTATGAACTTGGGCAAATAACTTCTGAGTTTAGTACCCTTAACTACAGAATAAGGAGTTGGCCTAGTTGATCTCTAAGATCCTTTTAGCACTAAGATTTTTTAATTCCTTTGAAAATGGAAATCTAAAATTTTTATAACATAGAAGTTGTGAGATTTAGTGCTGTAGATAGGATGAGTTCTTTCTTTTCCCCAATTTTTCTTTCCCTATATCAGATCACCTTTAGGTTCCACATCTTTCAGTGCAGAAATTTGATTTTAAATTGTTTTGGAACAGTATTTTTTGCAGTCATTTCCAAAGGCTCAAAAGCAGAAAGCCACATTGGCAAATTGCTTTTGAATAACCCTCATTTACATAGTATTTATTATGTTTGCTGCAGGGTTAAAACATTGTTTTATATTGGATAAAGAAATTTAAGTAAAATGTGTTCCTACCTTCTAGAGTAGTGGTGTCAAATTCAAACAAAACAAATCCCTGAAGGCTGCATATTGAATTAGAATGCCCCTGATGAACATTATGTTATATTGTGTTTTTGTTTATTTTGTCAAACATTTTCCAATTCCTTTTTTAAAACCCTTATCTTAGAATCAGTACATATTGATTCCAATACAGAAGAGCAGGAAGGGCTTGGCTAGTGGGGTTAAGTGACTTGTCCAGGGTCACCCAGCTAGGAAGTATCTGAGATTTGAACCCAGGATGTTCCATCTCCAGGCCTGGCTCTCTATCCACTGAGCCACCTATTCCCTGCCCCAGTTATATTTTAATATGGTTCTGGCCTATGTGGCAGTTTGATTCTGCTCTAGAGAGTAGGAACTTACTATGCTATTGAATTTGATACTATAGTAAAAGGGCTATAAGTTATGATAATATGCTTATACGTTACTTTTTCTCTCCTATTCTCCCACTTCTGCCTGACTACTCCCCATGTATCTATAAAATAATCTCTCATGCTTTACATAAAAGAGTAATTTATACAAGTTGTATATTATTGTTTCATATATGTATATATTATATAATATATCCATATATTATATAATTTCATGCTTCATATAATTTTGAAACAGTATAATGTTTCCATAGTTTTCACTTAACTTTTGAAAATAATTTTACACAACTTAGTAGATGGATTGTATGTATGATTTTCCCTGAAGGTTTGGTGTTTTCCATTGACCATTTAAGTATAGATAATATGAAATAGAATAAATTAGCTGACGTGAACATTTGTTTGTGTTCTCTTGCAACCCATAATCTACTCAGATTTGACTCCAGCCCCAGTAATGTGTCTAAATGAAGAATAGAATGACTTAATACTTGATCTTTTTCCCACATACCTTTAAAGCTGAGCAAAGCAAAAAAGCATTTATTAAGCACTTACTTTGTGCCAGGCTCTGTGCTAAGTGCTAGGGATATAAATACAAGCAAACCTCCCCATCCCCCAACCCAACTGTCCAGTAGGTTGAAGACAGCATATGAAAGGGAGGGATGGGAATGGAAAGGAAGAATTGTCCATAGTATTAAAAGTCAGAGGCTGAGCCAGGAGGAGAATAAAAGTTGGTCAGCCTGTGCCTTTACCCAAAATCAAGACCCTGGGAGGAATTAACCAATGGAAGGGAGGGAGAAAAGGGAAAAAACAAGTATTTCTTTAAAAAAACCTTTTTTTTAAACCCATACCTTCCATCTTGGAATCAGTACTGTGTATTGACCAGCGCCCCCAGAAACAAGTATTTTTAAGTGTTTTGGGTTTTTTGTGTGTGCGTGTGTGCCAGTACTGTGCTAAGTACATTACCAATTTGATCTCTTGTGAGAAGGGAGAAAGAAGCCAAAATGGTGAATAGATGTTCTAAGGTGAGAAGGCTCCAGGTATAGAGGGAGGCTATGAGATGAGATCACAGATGAAGCATAAAGTCCAAGTCCAAAAAGTCAGAAGCATAACTAGGAGAATGAAGATTGGCCTACCTGGGCCTCTCCCCAAATGGAGTATAAATTGGATCAGTTTTTATGGGTATATAGGTAGAGTTCATTATCAACTGATATTTGCTGCTCAGTACTCAACCGTATCAGACTACTAATTACAAATGACATTTAAAAACATTTTGACATTCTTGTTAATAAATGGGATAAATATTACTGGTAAGAGAAAAATATAAAACTTAGTAAAATTTGGATTTCATAGAAGAAATCCTTTAGTAAAAGATTTCATGTGACTAATAATTGTCATCTAATTCAAATCATTATTGAAAATGCTATTTATATGCCACATGTTTATAAATAATTTTATTAGTAACAATTCATTTCACAATTTCATTAGAATGTAAATTGCTTAAGAGCAGAGATTGTCATTCTCTTGGCTTGTATTTATATTACTTGCACTTGAGCACAGTATCCGGCCTCTAGTGGGCAATTAGTAAACAGTTGTTTCCTTCCTTCATTACTTTGAGGTGTATACATTAAAATTACATAAAAAACCTTGATACCAGAGGTAGAAAGATGTAAAGAAACACTAACTTGTTGTTTTTCACTTTTATTATAGAGCTCCGATATAGAGCCTACTCATGAAAAAAAGTATGGAAATGATCAAACAGTCATCTTCTCAGATGAAAATCAAATGGACTTGACAGCTAGTCATACTGTGATGATTACGAAAGGCCTTTTAAGTTGCCCTCAAATAGAAAAGCCTTCCAAAATAGATACCAAATCCTTTCTGGCCAACTTAAAGTCCCACAATGAAGATCTGCCAACAAATAAAGAATTTAATTTGCCCACTGACCCTGAAAGGAGAGCTGAGAAATGTCCTTTTCAGTCCAAAACAAACACCTCTTCAGAAAATAAAGTAAATTTCAATGACTTCATAAAAAGGTTGAAATTAGAAAAATCTATTAGTGCCTATGTTGAAGGACCTGATAAGGAAAATGTCTTTACAGCCCACATCCCTTCCCAAGAACCAAGCAATAATGACTTTTCTCTTCTAAAGAAGTCTATATTTCCCAGTGCAGAAGAGAACATCCATAATGTCACCAGACTCTTTAGAGAACAAGGTGATAGAAAGGATATCACCCAGAGTCATACAGATGATATGCAGACCACAGACCCTTTAGCCAAAGAGACTCTTTTGAAGCCAGTTGAAGGATGTGATCTTACAGTGTGTGGCAATGACTCTATGGACTTGACAGTTAACCACACTGCACAAAATTTCCTCCCTACAAATAATAAATCTGGGATAGAGAATCATACTCAGAGTATTACAGTAGATGTTACAAAAGGTGGTTATACTACTGAAAACCCAAGAACAAAGAGAATCTGCAGAAAGCAGTTGAATATCTCATCTCAAGGACCTTCAGGAAATCTTGAGAATGGAACAGGTATTACCAGAAGCCATATTGGGGTGGCAGATACTCAGTCAGCATCACAGACCTCCAACCAAGGCTCTGTGACATTGCCCCTGGTCCCAGAACCTGCTTGTTCTGGCCTAGTATTGCAAGGTGATAAAACAGTTTTCTTTTCTAGTAATGATGATGCTTTGGAAATGACCAAAAGTCTTACACCTCAAGGAGATGATAAAAATGCACATGTCATTAATCTCACTCAAATGTATCCAAATTCGGCAAATGCCATGCCTAGTCTCACAGATAAAACTGTTTATTCAGAAGAAGCCAATATGGACATTACTGAGAGTGACAGAGTATCTACAGATGATCATATTATTGAATTATGTCTAACTAATATGCAGGTCCCTTCTCTACCCAATCTTGAAAATGAGCTGGTATTTCAGGACCAGGAGACTGTTTCAGGGGATATAAAACAGAATAAAAGCTGCAGGTCAGTTTCTTATGTAACTAGGGAAGGATTACATCAGGGTCTGGCAGATCCTTTAAGTACTTCATTGTCTGGTAACAAGTCTGTTGTCCTCTCAGGTGAAGATATGGATTTGACCAAGTGCTGTACTGTCAAGATTGATAGCAGTGACTTAGGAACTCTGTTACCTCTGACCTCAACTAATGTTCTGGCTCCTGTGAAAACTAAAAACCCTCTCTCTCTCACCAGTAGTTTACACACATGGGAGGAAATGGAAATAACCAAAAGTCATACTGTGCCTATTAATCTAAACAACAAGGAAATCAACACACAACAAGAACTAGGACCTAAAAATACCCAAACAGAGATCTGTATGAAAGATGAGAAAATCTTGGAATTTTCATCCTGTCCTGATAAAGATTCTCTTCATTCAAGTGTTTATAATAGGGATATGAACAAAAGCCATATCATAGGCATTTGTGGTGAGAGTCTTGACAGAAAAGTAGCATTGGGAAATTTTGGAAATGCACATTTTCACAAGCAGCCTTTGTTATCCAAGGTAAAACCAATAACTCTTTCATCAGAAGATGATATGGAAAGACACACGATTAACATTAACCCCTGCACACTGAAATCTACACTGGGACAGAATTTTAAACTCTCTGACCCACTAGAAAAAAATATCAATACTTCACTTGCCTTTTGTCATGATAAAACTCTCATGTTCTCAGAAGAACAACAAAATATGGACTTAACTACTAGTCACACTGCTGTTATTGGATGTATGCACTATCCTTCAGAACAGAAGTCTGGAGATGTGATTCTCCAGAATATCATCTATAAACCACAGTCTGAGTTGCAAAATAATACCAATTTACTTTCTAATTTGTCAGATATGGGCTTTGTTGGAAATTATGCTTCGACTAAACAAATAGAAGAGTCTTCCATAATAAATACCAGATCCTTTCTGGCCAACTTAAAGTCCCACAATGAAGATCTGCCAACAAATAAAGAATTTAATTTGCCCACTGACTCTGAAAGGACAGCTGAGAAATGTTCTTTTCAGTCCAAAACAAACACCTCTTCAGAAAATAAAGTAAATTTCAATGACTTCATAAAAAGGTTGAAATTAGAAAAATCTATTAGTGCCTATGTTGAAGGACCTGATAAGGAAAATGTCTTTACAGCCCACATCCCTTCCCAAGAACCAAGCAATAATGACTTTTCTCTTCTAAAGAAGTCTATATTTCCCAGTGCAGAAGAGAACATCCATAATGTCACCAGACTCTTTAGAGAACAAGGTGATAGAAAGGATATCACCCAGAGTCATACAGATGATATGCAGACCACAGACCCTTTAGCCAAAGAGACTCTTTTGAAGCCAGTTGAAGGATGTGATCTTACAGTGTGTGGCAATGACTCTATGGACTTGACAGTTAACCACACTGCACAAAATTTCCTCCCTACAAATAATAAATCTGGGATAGAGAATCATACTCAGAGTATTACAGTAGATGTTACAAAAGGTGGTTATACTACTGAAAACCCAAGAACAAAGAGAATCTGCAGAAAGCAGTTGAATATCTCATCTCAAGGACCTTCAGGAAATCTTGAGAATGGAACAGGTATTACCAGAAGCCATATTGGGGTGGCAGATACTCAGTCAGCATCACAGACCTCCAACCAAGGCTCTGTGACATTGCCCCTGGTCCCAGAACCTGCTTGTTCTGGCCTAGTATTGCAAGGTGATAAAACAGTTTTCTTTTCTAGTAATGATGATGCTTTGGAAATGACCAAAAGTCTTACACCTCAAGGAGATGATAAAAATGCACATGTCATTAATCTCACTCAAATGTATCCAAATTCGGCAAATGCCATGCCTAGTCTCACAGATAAAACTGTTTATTCAGAAGAAGCCAATATGGACATTACTGAGAGTGACAGAGTATCTACAGATGATCATATTATTGAATTATGTCTAACTAATATGCAGGTCCCTTCTCTACCCAATCTTGAAAATGAGCTGGTATTTCAGGACCAGGAGACTGTTTCAGGGGATATAAAACAGAATAAAAGCTGCAGGTCAGTTTCTTATGTAACTAGGGAAGGATTACATCAGGGTCTGGCAGATCCTTTAAGTACTTCATTGTCTGGTAACAAGTCTGTTGTCCTCTCAGGTGAAGATATGGATTTGACCAAGTGCTGTACTGTCAAGATTGATAGCAGTGACTTAGGAACTCTGTTACCTCTGACCTCAACTAATGTTCTGGCCCCTGTGAAAACTAAAAACCCTCTCTCTCTCAGCAGTAGACCCACTTCCCAAACCGCTCTTCAACATATTCCTTTTCCACCGAAACAGGCATTTAATTCCTTCTTGCAAGGGAAAAGTGATCTACAGTCTGAAAAACCATTTGGTAACTGCCAGAATTCATTATCCCAACCTGAGAATCACAGAGTGGCTAATACAGATGTGAGCCCAGAGAATGTTCATCAATCACTGCTAGCCAGTTCACTCTTGCCTTGTCCTTCAGAAAAGACTATTATTTTTGCCCCAGAGCAAGATAATATGGACTTGACTGAAAACCATGAAGTTATTATTCAAACTGGCAACCCAAAGATACCTATAGATGAACAGAAGCAAAAATACAATGAGGCTTCTATGAGACATGGGAAATCACCAAACTTAACTCTTTCATCTTTGAATAAGAAAGGGATTACAGAAATTATAGGGGATAGTTTGGAGATTAATAAAATCCATACAATTGTCAGAGACAAAGCAGATTTAGGAGATGAAGGAACAAGCAGGCCAACAGATAAAACAGTGTTATTTTCAGATAATCAGGATGAGTTAGAAATCACTAAGTCCCACAGTGTTCTTATTGATTACCAGACCACAGAGAAGACACAAAATATATCTCTTCTCAAGGACTCTAGCAGGAAAAGCTTAGGTCAACCAAAGATGATGTTTGCTCGTAATGATCAAACCATTTTCTTTTCAGAGGAAGGTGAAAATGATTTGGATCTTACTAAAAGCCATACTACAGTAATAAATAGCCAGATAGTGCCACAAGAAGATAGCCAAAGAAGTGTTCCTATAGATAAGACTATAATGTTTACATCCAGTAATGACATGGAATTAACTAAGCCAATCCCTTGTATGATTAATAAAACTGTAGAGAGACCAAGGTTAGAGAATGCACAGCTGTTAGGTAAACCTGAGAGAAATAAAAGCATGAATGAATTCTATAGTAACAAAACTGTTGTATCTCCAGCAGGTAATGAGAACGAGATGGAAATCACAAAGGAACTAAACCATAAAGATGTCCTGGTTGGTGAACAAGATAGTTGTTTGATACCTTTAGCTGCAGTGTCCAAAACTGTTTTATACAGAGGTGAACAAGATGACATGGAGCTCACTAACATTACTAAAAGCCACATGTTTGCAATGGACTGTGAAGCTAATTTACACGACGAAGGAACCAGTAGGCTAATGGATAAAACAGTGGTGTTTGCAGATAATCAGGATGAACTAGAAATTACTAAGTCCCACACTGTTGTCATTGATTACCAGACTATGGAAAAGACACAAGACAGGACTCATCTTAAGGACTCTAAAAGGAAAAGCCTAAGCTGGCCTAAGATGATGTTTGCTCCTAATGATCAGACTGTATTTTTTTCAGAGGAAGATGGGAATGATTTAGATCTCACTAAAAGCCACACTATAGTAATAAACAGCCAGATAGTGCCACAAGGAGATAACCACAGGAATATTCCTGTGGATAAAAGTATAATAGTTACATCCAGTGATGACATGGAATTGGCTACCTGCATGACTAACAAAATGAGAGAGGATCCTGTGTTGAATACTGAACATCTGTCAGAGAAACCTGGGGAGAATAAAAGCATAAATGTATTCAACAGTGACAAAACTGTTTTATTTTCAGCAGATGATGAAAATGATATGGAAATTACTAATGCTTATACAAAGGAAGTAAACAACAAAGGTCTCCTTGAAGGTGAACAAGACAGATATTTGGTACCTTTAGCTACAGCTTCCAAAACTATTTTGTATAGAGGTGAACAGGATGACATGGAGATCACTAATTTCACTAAAAGCCACACATTTGCAATGGACTGTGAAGCTAATTTACAAGATGAAGGAACCAGTAGGCTAATGGATAAAACAGTGATGTTTGCAGATAATCAGGATGAACTAGAAATTACTAAGTCCCACACTGTTGTCATTGATTACCAGACTATGGAAAAGACACAAGACAGGACTCATCTTAAGGATTCTAAAAGGAAAAGCCTAGGTCAGCCTAAGATGATGTTTGCTCCTAATGATCAGACTGTATTTTTTTCAGAGGAAGGTGGAAATGATTTGGATCTTACTAAAAGCCACACAAGAGTAAGAATTAACCAAAGAGTGCCACAAGGAGATGAACCTAATAGCATTCCTAAAGACAGAACTGTAATGTTTACATCCAGTGATGACATGGAATTGACTAAATTGACCACTTGCATAACTGACAAAACCATAGAGGATCTTGGGGTGGATATTGTACAGCCGTTAGAACAACCTAGCAAGAAGAAAAGTATAAATAAACTCAACAGTGATAAAACTGTTGTATTTTCAGGAAGCGATGATAATGAGATGGAAATTACTAACACTTGTACAATGGAAATAAACCACAAAGATGTCCTTGGAGTTGAACAGGACAGATGTTTGGTACCATTAGTTGCAACTTCCAAAGCTGTTTTGTCTAGAGGTGAACAAGATGATATGGAGATCACTGACATTACTAAAAGCCACAGAGTTGCAATGGACTGTGAAGCTAATTTACACGACGAAGGAACCAGTAGGCTAATGGATAAAACAGTGGTGTTTGCAGATAATCAGGATGAACTAGAAATTACTAAGTCCCACACTGTTGTCATTGATTACCAGACTATGGAAAAGACACAAGACAGGACTCATCTTAAGGACTCTAAAAGGAAAAGCCTAAGCTGGCCTAAGATGATGTTTGCTCCTAATGATCAGACTGTATTTTTTTCAGAGGAAGGTGGAAATGATTTGGATCTTACTAAAAGCCACACAAGAGTAAGAAGTAACCAAAGAGTGCCACAAGGAGATGAACCTAATAGCATTCCTAAAGACAGAACTATAATGTTTACATCCAGTGATGACATGGAATTGACTAAATTGACCACTTGCATAACTGACAAAACCATAGAGGATCTTGGGGTGGATATTGTACAGCCGTTAGAACAACCTAGCAAGAAGAAAAGTATAAATAAACTCAACAGTGACAAAACTGTTGTATTTTCAGGAAGTGATGATAATGAGATGGAAATTACTAACACTTGTACAATGGAAATAAGCCACAAAGATGTCCTTGGAGTTGAACAGGACAAATGTTTGGTACCATTAGTTGCAACTTCCAAAGCTGTTTTGTCTAGAGGTGAACAAGATGACATGGAGCTCACTGACATCATTAAAAGCCACACAGTTGCAATGGACTGTGAAGCTAATTTACAAGATTTGGGAACTTGTAGACTTATGGATAAAACAGTGATGTTTGCAGATAATCAGGATGAACTAGAAATTACTAAATCCCACACTGTTGTCATTGATTACCAAGTTATAGAGAAGACACAGGATATGTCTTATCTTAAGGGCTCTAGAAGGAAAAGCCTAGGTCAGCCTAAGATGATGTTTGCTCCTAATGATCAAACAGTTTTCTTTTCAGAGGAAGATGGGAATGATTTGGATCTTACTGAAAGCCATACCACAGTAATAAACAGTCAGGTAGTGCCACAAGGAGATAGCCACAGAAGTGTTCCTATAAATAAGACTGTAATGTTTACATCTAATAATGACATGGAATTAACTGAGCTGACTCCTTGTACAATTGATAAACTTATAGAGAGATCCAACTTAGGGAATACACAGCTATTAGACAAGCCTGGGGGAAGTAAAAGTATGAATGAACTCTATAGTAACAAAACTGTTATATTTCTAGCAGGTGATGAGGATGAGATGGAAATCACCAATGTTCTTACAAAGGAAATTAACCCCAAAGATGTCTTAGGAAGTGAACAGGACAGATATTTGGTACCTTTGACTACAGCTTCTAAAACTATTTTGTATAGGGGTGAACAGGATGACATGGAGAACACTGATATCACTAAAAACCATACTTTTGCAGTAGACCATGAAGCTGATTTACAAAATGGAGGAACCAGTAGAATAATGGATAAAACAGTAGTATTTACAGATAATCAGGGTGAACTAGAAATTACCAAGGCCCACACTGTTGTCATTGATTCCCAAACTATGAAGAACACACAAAACATATTTCCAGATAAAACAAAACTTGATAGCTTTAAAATAAATAATCTAGTTGGAACACAGGTAACATTTATTCCTAATAATGAGACCATTTTCCTTTCATGCGAAGATGTTAATGATAGAAAAATCACTAAAAAACAAATAGATGCAATAGAAAACAAAAGTTTCCTTCAGAACAAACAGCAGCAGTCTGCATTATCTTTCTTCCCTGTAGATAAAACAATGATGTTTACAGGTGATCAAGATAAAATGGAAATGGACAGATCTCAAAGCTCCATTATTAAAGAAAAAACTTGGGAGAAAGTTGTTGATCAGGATCAGGTATTGGAAACAACAATAAGAGGATCATACCCTTTTGAGAGTACAATTTTATTGGGGAAAATATCTAAAATTAAATCTAAGACAATTCCATTTAAGTTTCCACAGCATAAAGTAAAAAATTTCACCAGTGATGAAGAGCAAAGACGAAGTAAACACTTCAGGGATGCCTTATTCATTGATCCTCAATCTCAATCACCAACCCATTTACCAGAAAAGGAACAATATATTGTGAACAGGGATAAGCTAATGCAACCAGAGTCAGAAAATGGAAATTTAAAGGTTGCTACAGAAAGCCTTTGCATACCTAACTATGAAAATGAGTCCAGAATGTTACATGATGATAGAAAACTTACTACAGTCTCAGAAAAAGAACAAAAGCAAAATGTGTCAGTATCTAAAAGGGAAACAACAGTTGAAATACATGTTAATTCAGACTCAGCTACTCAAGAACATCAACCCCATGCCATTCCTTCCAAATTGTCTGATCCTATGATTTCATCTAAAGCTATTAGTACTGCTAATATTGAACCAAATCTGAATAATGATGTAAAGAGATCTGAAAATTTTCAGACAACAGGTATTTCTAACCTTACAGAGCAACTACCCAAATTGGGAAAACAAGCAGAGGACACTATGAATAAATCTCATTCCACCGAAACACAAAACACAAAAACAGGAACCAATGATCCAAAGAATGACAAAGATGAAGTAAAACTGTATTCTTGTATTGGAGATACATCTTCTGTGTTTTTAAAGGCTGTTGAGAAAAATAAAATTAAGGCAAGAAAGTACTCTCTGGGAATCTTCTTACCCAAACTGCCAAACAAAAGAAATTGCAGTGTCACTGGTATGAATGCCTTGGAGCATATCTCAGGAGATTTAACAGATGGAAATAGTTTAGAAACTCAACTAGTCAATAACAAAAATTCAAATTTGATTTGTGCTCTAAAAAAGCCACCCATGAGCCCCTCTCAGTATATAAATGAGGAACTCATTCCTCTAGATCCAGAAGAGAGTAATTCCTCTGAATCCATCAGCATTGAAATTGAGGAAAAGGCTTCAATTGAGACTTGCCAACAAAAGATCCAACCACCTGAAAGTACAGCAAAAGAAATCTCCAACAGTCAGAAAAGACTCCGAGTGAAAGGTGATGATGACAGTGTTCACAGTGAGAAAAAAGTCCGAAAGGATGAGGCCAGTCTTAGTCATTCAACCCAGGCTCTCCAGGTGAGTTAACTTCTTTGTAGATACCAAAAAGTATGCTTAACTTGCATTTTAATCTTTGATGAAAGGGAATTGATCTTTCTGCTCCATTCCAATTAACAGTGCTGGAGAAATACTATGTCAAAAGCAAAAAAGTAGCCCAGTTGAGCAGGATAAAAAAGATAAATCTATGATACCAAGTAGATGCAGAAGAAAGAAAATGAGTGATGGCTTAAAAATAAACTGTAAGAGACAGCTCGGCAGCTCAGTGGATAGAGCTAGACCTGGAGATGTCACTTAATTTCTCAGTGCCCCAAGGCAACTTTTTCCTTAGTATCAATTCTAAGAGCCTCAAGAGCTGGGCAATTGGAGTTGTATTACTTGCCCAGGGCCACACAGTATGAAGCGTCTGAGGTCAGATTTGAACCCCAGTCGTCCCAACTCCAGACCTAGCACTCTGTCCACTGGGCTATCTACCCCACACAAAGCAACTCTTAAAAACTATAAATTGCAGACCATTTTACAACCTATGTAAGGAGAAGGATTTTCCTTACAGGAAGTTCTGTATCAATGAAATCACAAGTATGGATGGGGGGAAAAAACCCAGAAGTTAAGACTTCACAAAAAAGATGGGGTTTTAAAAAAGGGTAAAGTCAGTAGAAAAATTTTGGTTAAGACCATGTGACTTGTATGAAACGGGCCATGTATGTTACTGTACTTAACATTCCTGTGCTTCAAATTTTCACACCTATAAAATGAAATGCTTAAATGTTGATATATGGTCACTAAAATGATTTCTAATCTAAGTCTCTATAATTCAATGTCAGGTAGCACTTCATATCTTTCATTTTGGTATTATTCTATATTATAATTGTGTTTGTGTCATTACTGTGAATTCTGACACTCCCTAACCCCCACCCCATCAGACCAAAAGATCCATGAAGAATAGAGCCTATATCTTCCATATCCTTGGTATCTTCCTCTAACACCTGGACTAGTTCTCTGACTATAGTAGGGGCTTCATAAATGTTATCTTAATTAAAAATTAATTTAAAAACCAGTAAGGAATCTTTTCCTAAAATATGTACTTATGGAGAAGTCAGAAATCACAAAATAAAAAATACTCACTTTGGGATCTTGTGATTTGTTTGCTTTCTAGCCAGAAATACTTTATTAAGTTGGCTAAGCCTAGAAATAATCACTTTCTGTTAATCCTGTTGAAAGACTAATTAGATGGCCCAGATTAATGTTTGGAAGCAAAATTATTTCTAGAGAAATTCAAAATGAAAGGCCTAAATTCATGGCATGTTTTCTGGGTTATTGGGGTATCCCAGAAATAAGAAATGGGTGTATAGTAAGTGATAATGCTTCTTATACTTAGCAAGCAAATCTTCATCAAAAGTATACCTTATGGCAATGTTGGTGAACATTTTTGAAATCATGTGCCCAAACTACTTTCAAGCTGCCTATGAGTCCTTCCACATTACCCCAGACAGTGAAGGAAGGAAATGCTTGCATTTGGATACTGGACAGAGGGGCGGGGCATGTGAAAAATGTCCTTAGGCACTTTGGAGAGGGGAAACAGAGCAGTCCCCTACAACACTTCCATGGCCTTGCCAACACAGCCTTATGGGATAACTCTGGGACAAGAGGAGGGAGAGGAATATGGGGAAGATCTAAGCAATGCAAAAATCTAGGTAATAGGGACAGCTAGGTGGTTCAGTGACCGCTGGGTGGTTTAGTAGATAGAGAATTAGGCCTAAGATAGAAGGTCTTGGGTTTAAATATGATCTCAGATACTTCCTAGCTATGTGACCCTGGACAAGTCACTTAACCCCCATTGCCTAGCCCTTCTCTTCTGTCTTAGAACCAATACTTACATTGATTCTAGGATGGAAGGTAAAGGTTTGGTGTTTTTTTTTAAATCTAGGCAGTGTAAAAACAAAAAGATACAAATACTTTTTTTTTAATAAAAGAAAGCATACCTTGTTTCATTAAATTTGTTTTTTTCTTAATCATTTCAGGCATTTGATCACCCTATAGAAGAGTATGTGGATAAAAATTCTTGTGATCCATTGACGAAAAATCTCAACAGGACCCCATCTAGTTGTTCCAGCTCCTCAGATTCTATCAAGGCTGATGGGACATCCATAAATTACAGCAGTAAGATCTCAATAGCATGTATTCGATTACATTTTTAATTCCTAGTTGTCTGCCTCTCAGGCCCACAATAAGAAAGGCCAATACTTTATATATATACGTGGTCATACAATTCACACTTTTGTATATCAATTCTATCTGGAAGTAGATAGAATTTTCCTTCAGAAGTCCTTTGTAGTCGATTTGAACAACTGTATTCTGAATAGCTTAGTCATCCACAGTTATTCTTCAAACAAGATTGCTGTCAACTGTATACAACATTCTCTTGGTTCTGCTCATTTCACTCTGCATTATTTCATGCAAGTCTTTGCATGCGTTTTCAAAACCAACCCTCATCATTTCTTACAACATAATTGTTCCATCACAATCATATACCACCACTTAGTTAACCATTCCCCAATTAATGAGCCTCCTGTCAATTTCTAATTCTTTTTCACCACAAAAGAGAGCTACTATAAATATTTTAGAACATATAGGGTATTTTTCCTTTTCCCCTGATCATCTTGGGAAACAGACCTAATATTGGTATTGCTGGGTCAAAGAGTATATATGCCGTTTTATAACTCTTTGGGCAGATTTCCAAATTACTCTCCAGTTAGATCAGTTCACAATTCCACCCACTGTGTATTTTATTGTTGCTGTTTAGTCTTTCAGTCACGTCCAACTCCTAGCAGCTTCATGAACCCTAATATGCCAGGCCCTTCTATCCTCCACTGTCTCCCATAATCTATCCAAGCTCATGTTCATTGCTTCCATTACACTATCCATTTCATCCCTTGCTTTCCCCTTCTCCTTTGCCTTTAATCTTCCCCAGCATCATGGTCTAGGATTCTCAAAAATCTTCTCCAGCACAATTCAAAAGTGTTGATTCTATAGCTGTCAACTTTCACAGCCATATACCACTATTGGAAAACTCATCTCTTTGACTATATGAACCTTTGTGGGCTTTAAGCTATCTATTATGCTCTCCTTTTTTACTCTTGTTAAGAGATTTCTTAATTCTTCACTTTCTGCCATCAAAGTGGTATCATCTACACCTATGAAATTGTTGATATTTCTCCCAATAACTTTTAATTCATTTAACTGAATTTTTGATTCATCCAACCTGGCATTTCACATGATGTACTCTGCATATAAGTTAAATAATTAAGATGACAATATACAGCCTTGTCTTCTTTGCCAGTCTTAAACCAGTTAGTTGTCTTAGGAGACAAGTAAGATAATCTGGTACTCATCTCTTTTGAGGGTTTGCCACATTTTGTAAAGTGAGAGGCTTTAGTGTAGTTAGTGAAACAGAAGATATTTTTCTGGAACTCCCTTGTTTTCTTCTTAATCCAGGAAATGTTGGTAGTTTGGTCTCTACTTCCTTTGCTTCCTTGAAAACCAGCCTGCTTTCCTGGTATGTCTTGGTTCATATATTATTCAAAACTAGTTTACAGAATCTTAAGCATAACCTTGATGGTGTCTGAAATGAGCACAATTATTTGATAATTTGAATATTCTTTGAATTGCCCTTTTAAAAGATTGGGACATAAACTAATCTTTTCCATTCCACTGGCCAATACTGAATTTTACAAATTTGAAGGCATATTGAGTGTAGCATTTTAACGGCATCATCTTTTAGGTTTTTAAAATAGTTCAACTGGAATTCTGTCACCTCCACTAGCCTCATTGTTAGCAATGCTTCCTATGGTCCACTTTATTCTCTAGAAAGTCTGGCTCTAGATCAGAAATCACATCATCATGGTTATCAGTGATGTTAGTATTTTTCTTATACAGTTCTTCTGTATATTCTTGCCACCTTTTCTTAATCTCTACTTCTGTTAAGTTCCTACCATATTTGTTTGTTATTATGCCCATTTTTACATAAAACCATTCCCCTGATATCTCTTGAAAAGATCCTCTTGTTTTTTTCTCATTTAAGAAAACCTTAACTCTCCTTGCTATTCCCTGGAAAGTGGCATTCAGTTGGGTATCTTCTTCCCTTTCTCCTTCACCTTTTGCTCTCCTCCTTATCTCAGCTATTTGTAAAGCCTCATCAGATAGCCATTTTGCTTTCTTGCTCTTCTTTTAATTTGAGATATTTTTTGTTGCTGCCATTTATATAATATTGCAAATCTCTATCCATGGTTCTTCAGGCTCTCTACAGATCTAATCCCTTAAATCTATTTATCACTCCACTTCATATTCATAAGGAATGTTATTTAGGCCATATCTATATGATCTGATTGCCTGAATTTTGCAATAAGAAGCTCATGATCTAAGCGACAGCTCTAGACCTTGTATTAACTGATTATTTAGAACAGTGGTTCTCAACCTCTCAATTTGTAGCAATGAGAATACATAATGCATATCAGGTATTTACATTCCAAATCATAACTGTTGCAAAATTACAGTTTTGAAGTAGCCACCAAAATAATTTTTTGGTTTGGGGTCACTGCAATATGAGGAACTGTATTGCGGGGTCACGGCATTATAAAGGTTGAGAATCACTTATTTAGAATCTTTCTCTTCTTGACTGCATATATATAATAAAATATAATCAGTCTGATTTTTATATTGACCTTCTAGTGATATCCTTGTGTAGAGTTGTTTTTGGATTATTGAAAAAGAGTGTTTGCTGAAAAGATTGTACACCATAACAAGCAATATTGTGGAATGATCAATTGTTATACAGGACAATTCTGAGGGACTTAGTACAAAGAATGCTCTCCATCTTCTGCTGGAGTCAGAGAAAGAACTGTTGGAATCAGAATGCAGATAAAAGCATGCAATTTTTCAATTGTTTACTTGGGTTTATGTTTGGGGGTTTTGGTTTTATAAGATTACTCACAAAAATAAACAATATGGAAATGTTTTATATGATAATACATGTATAGCCCAGATTGAATTGCCTGCCAGCACCAAAAGGAGGAAGGAAATGGACTAAGGGAGATAAGTTTGATCACTTAACTTTGGAAAACTTGTGTGGAAATTTGTTATAACATGTAATTGGTAATAAATGATTTTTTAAAAGAGTGCTCTGACAATTGAGTTTGAGAGCTAAATCAGAGTTTGCCATTGAAGTTCTTTCTGATTTATTTATCACTTAACTTCTCTTTTTATTCCTAGTACAGCAGAGCAGTCAGATGGAATCACAATTTCTCATGGACCACAATTGTGAAGAGAGCCTAAAGGAGGTGTGTTAAATAGCATTTGAAAGACCTGAATATTTTTTAGCTAATCCAATGACTTTCCATATTTTCCCTTTAATGTCAATTAGATGGCACAGCTTAATGCACGCATGGAGTATGGCAAAAACTATCAGAATATCCACACTATTTTTTCAGTTCTTTTCTTGTTTAATAATAGCCCTTTTGAAAATCTTTCTTCTTTTGTAATTACATTTATGATTGTTTATATTTACAACTTTATTTCCAAATATAGCCTTCCTTTAACCACTAAACCATCCATTGTAACAAAGAATAAAAGGAAAAGAAATATCTCAGTAGAGCCAAATAGCCCCACCACCTGATTCTGTTGATAATTCTAAATATTCACACTCAATTCCCCAACTCTACAAATGACAGAAGAAAGTATATTTTCTTTATACTTTTCTGGGGCCAAACTTCTTAGTTACTAAGATTACACTGTTCATTTTGTGGTTTTATTGTTATTATTTCTATATCATAGTTACATACATTTTTTACTAGTTCTCATTTTATTTTGGACTAGTTCATTTAAATTTTCCCATGCTTCTCTATATTCTTTATATTAATTTCTTCTGGTGCAGTAAAAATATTACATTCACACAGAGAAATTTGTTTAACCTTCTCCCATTGATGGGCATAATTTTGTTTCTAGCTTTTCACCACTGCAAAAAAATGTTCCTATGAATATTTTGGTGTGTAGTCAACCTTTTTTTTTTCTTGTTCTACTTGATTATGATTAGCAATACAATCTTTGGACCAAAGGATGTAATTTTAGTTGATTTTTAGCATAATTCAAAATACTTTACAGAATGCTTTATAATTTTTTTTTGCTGTCTGGGGGTATTTGCATATTATAACAGAAAGAGTAATAAACTAAGTGTCCTAGGACCTGGGTTCTAGTCTTAGTTTTACTACTAATCATCTGTGTAGTCTTGAGAAGGTCGTACAACCTTCAGTTCCCTTTTCTGCTCTGAAATTCTTTTAATAATATTTGTTCATTTACTATATGCCCTGGGGAAATGAGAGATATTTTCTGGATAGCTTACATATATATTATCTAGCTTAATAAAAATGGATGAAGTGTTTTTATCTCTTTGGAAGAAAACTTAAATAAATCTGAGGTGATAGTAATTTGAAGAGAACATTTCAAATGGTAATATACTATTTCCTTTTCTTCCTCAGAAACTCCATGATGGTAGGATCACAGTAAGAGAGTTCTTTACACTTCTGCAGGTCCATATTCTAATTCAAAAACCTCGACATAGCACTCTTCCAGCCAATGTAAGTTGAAATCTCTTTATGGTGTGTGTGTGTGTGTGTGTGTGTGTGTGTGTGTGTGTGTGTGTGTATGTATATATATATGTATATATATATACTTTACCTTAGTTTAAATTTTGTTTTATTATCTTGTAGTGCCAGTACAGACATTGAGAATTTTTTTTTGAAGTGTAGTCTAGTAGGGGGCAGAAAGCTCACTACTTTTAAAGTAAGACTACTAGGATTCAAAACTTGTCTTTGATTTTTTTTACTATTTGTGTGACCTTGAATGAATCATTTGGTCTATCTTGGTCTTCAATTTCTTTATCTTTAAATTGAGATAATCGGAGTAAATTATTGTATTTGCTCAAAGATAATTTATTTTCTAAATTATATGTAATAACTATTTTCAACATATATTTTCAGAAATTATAAGATTCAGATTTGTCCCACCCTTCTCTCCCCTCCCTGCCCCCTCAGAGGTGGCAAGCAAGTTTGATCTAGGTTATACATGTATTATCATGCAAAAAATAATTCTACATTGGTCATTGTTGTAAGAGATTACTCATATAAAAGCAAAATCCCAAAATAAAACTATAAATAAACAAATGTGGAAAATAGTATGCTTTGATCTGCATCTGTGGAATAAATTATTTTTAAGATCTCTTCAATCTCTTATGATTTTTGTTGGCCAGACTTTACTAAGAGGTAAATTTTTTTTTCTTTATGGAAAAAAAAAACAAAAAAGGGGGCAGCTGGGTAGCTCAGTAGATTGAGAGACAGGCCTAGAGATAGGAAATCATAGGTTGAAATCTGGCCTCAGACACTTCCTACCTGTGTGACCCTGGGCAAGTTACTTAACCCCAGTTGCTTATCCCTTACTGCTCTTCTGCCTTAGAACCAATACACAGTATTATTTTTATTTTTTTTTTATTATGAACTTATTCACCAGCCATCAGCAAATAAAAACATTTATGTATACAAAGAAGAATACAACATTAATTGAATGAAACTGAATTTCTGTGAATGTACAGAGTTTTTCAAGATAGTAATAAATTTTTGTTTTGTTCATATATCTCATTCTGCACTTCAGGACTTTCACCTTTCTGCCAATAAGTGGGCCCCATGTGTTAGCATTATAACCTACTACACTAACAAGTTTCTATAGTCTTTTAGAATTGTTTTTCCATTAGATTATTATGGTTCTTGTCTAAGTTTTTCTCTGGATTCTGCTCATTTCATACTATCAGTTCATACAAATCTTCCTAGGTTTCTCTGATTTCATCATGTTTCTTCTTTCTTTCAATGTAGTATTACATTCATATACCATAACTTATTCAGCTGTTACCCATTGGGTGAGCACCTGCTTTGCTTTTAATTCTCTGATATAACAGAGTGCTTCTGTAACTATTTTGTACATAGTGGGTCTGTTTCCTCTGCCTTTGACTTTTTTTGGTGTGTCCAGTAGTGGTTACATCTCCTTTAAGTAAAATGATAAAACTTGGACTTTGAGAAGCAAGAAAATGGAAAATGAAGCCTCCTCTTTTGAAGTAGTATAGAAATTCAATTTTCACTCAGAGTTTTAATAATGATGTGATTTTATTCATAATTCTGACTTTAAGAAAGATACACACACGAATATATATATATATATATATATATATATATACACACACACATACATATTTTAAATTTTTATATGATCAAGCACGGAGACCCATGTTTTTAATCTCTACTACCAGAGAAGCTGAGGCTGCTTGATGTGAATTCTTGTGTTATAAGCTGCTGGTGGCTGTACTGTTTTTATGACTCTTAAGTTAAGCATCAGTATGGTGAGCCCCTGGTAGGTAGGGTGCCACCAAGTTGCCTAAAATAAGACAGATCAGACCAGTTTGAAAATGGAGCAGGTCAAAGATCTTGTACTGAGCAGAAGTGGGGGATTAAGACTGTCGTGGTCTCTGCATGTCTAGCCTAGAAGACACAGAGAGACCTAGACTTTAAAAATAAAGATATAGACAATTTTTTATTATTAAAGGCTTGATTACCAATTTTGTGTGTTATTCAGAATGCTTATCTTCTTTTAGCATTTTTCCTTGTTTTATTAAGCACATTAAAGAGTATGCAGAGATTAGACACAAATCGATTTTTGTATCCCTTAGTAATTCAGATAAATGCTTTGGTGGGGTAGTAGGAAACTATTTTAGAATTGAGGCCTTTTTGTGAACTCCTTTTTGTGAACCATTTTTATGTAAGATAATTTTTCACATTCTTCCTTTCTCTTCTCTAAATACATTCAGCTTCCTCATGTCAGTCTTATTTTGAGATTACTCAAATACAAGTGAATCACACCTAAGACCCTGTGTCAAATTAGACCTCCTCTGTGACCCCTGGTGATGAAAAAATTTTGAGGGGCTGTATGTACTGTTTCCCCATATAAGAAGGTATATATTTTTTAAATATAATGTTTAGATCCTTTTCCCCCTATGACTTCAGATAGTCCACTAATTATTATATTTTCTCTTTTCTTTGTCCATTATTTATTTGAACTATTCCACTTTTTTTTTCAGTATTTTGACTTTGTATTATTATTTCTTATTATCTCATGGAGTCATTAGCTTCCGTTTGGCCAGTTTTCAAGATTTTGTACCTCTTTCTCCAAGCTACTTATTCTCTTTCCTTATCTTTCTTCCCTAATTTAAAAAACAAAAAATAAAAACAAAACTCTTCCTCCTGCCTTGGAATGAGTACTATATATTGGTTTTAAGACAGAAGAATAATAAGGGCTAGGCAGTGGGAATTAAGTGACTTGCCCAGGGTCCCTGGGATGTGTCTAGATCCAGATTTAAACCCAAGACCTCTCATCTCTAGACCTGGCTCTCAATCCACTGAGCCACCTCGCTGCCCCTCTTCCCTAGCTTTTACCTCTTTTCCCATTCTTTCCTCGACTGCTCTCATTTGGTTTTTAAAATCATTTTTTAGCTCCTTCTTTAATTAACTCTTTTAGGAATTCTTTTTGGACTTGTGTCCAAGCTGCATTTTTATTTTAGGCTTTGTTTATGACTGATTCTCTTCCTCTGTATTTGTATCTTGCACTTTCCTGTCACCATAAAGCTCTTTATAGTCGATTCTTTTTTTGTTTGCTTATTTGCTCATTCTTCCAACCTACTTCTTGACTTTGGAATTTATGTTAAGGCAGGACTTTCCATACCTGATGGCAGAGAACATACTCTACACATATTCACATCCATGAGTCTGGCCTGAACTTCTGTCCTCTTATGTGCTTTTACTATTTTCATAGCTCCAGCTGGAAGTCTGCAAACTTTCAGCAATCCCAAAGGGCTTTAATCAGCGGAAAGGTCTGTTTACTGCCCCCTTCATCTATATTCTGCAAGTTTCTGGCCTAGGTTTGGGTCTCATCTTACTTTTTGTTGAAATTTTCAGCATTCTGCTACTGGACTCAGCAATTATTGAGCTGCTGATAGGCCCTCCAGGTTCAGAGTGTCTGAACTGCCAGTTCCCTTTTGGTATGTGGTATTGTGCTTTGCTCCTGGGATCAGAGCCACCCTGTTCTTAATACACATCTAAGGCCAATTTTCACAACTACTTCTTTCCACCCTTGAATCTGTGAGCTAGCACTTGGTGTAGGTCACCGAGCTGCCAAATGGCATCTGTACTTGTACCCAGTGCTTGGTCAGGGATTCCCTATGATCTCTTTCTGGTGCCCTGTCTTGGCCGTCTCTCAGTCTATAGGCTCAAGAATGTTCCCGTATGCCAACACCACGGCTATGTATGCTCCTTCGTAGTCAGACCCCCTCCCCAGCTTGCACAGATTTCTCTTCCATCTCCCTATGCAGCTCTAGGCTGGAAAAGTTACTGTGGCTTTTCCCTTGACTTTCCCAATTAAAATTCAATCTGTTGCATTTTCTAGATCTTTGTTAAGAAAGTATATGGGAAGAGCTAGACTTTTCCTAATACTTCTTCTCTATTATCTTGGAATTTTAAAATTTTGAATAGCTTTTTTACCTTGTTAAATGAAGTATATTAGGATCCCCCCCCCCCCATATAATTACTCAAAAATAAGAATTTGGGAACTTAGTTCCTGAACATGAAATTTGGCCACAATTTGGCCACATTTCTCAAATGCTATAGAACTTACTTTTTTGTTTTGTTTTGTTTTTCATTTAGTTTGCTACCAATGTGTCATCCACACCAAAAGACTTGATGTTAAACCAATATGTTTACCGGCCCCAAATACAGATTTATAAAGAAGATTGCCAGGCTCTCCATGAAAAGATTGAAGAGTAAGAACACATTATTTACTTTCTTAGCTGTAGTAGAATTAAAGTTATGATCTGTGTAAATCACCGTTTCTAATTAGTGGCATGGTACAAAAATGACCTTTGAACAGGTCCTCCATTTTTAGATTTGTATAAGAAAACATAGTTTATAACATAGAGCGTATCATTAACTTAAGTTTCATGTTAAAGTTCAATTTGGGAGAACTTAAAGACATTCCAGCCAACCAGCTACCAAACATTTATTTAAACATCTATTCAGTAGCTGGAGAAACAAAGAAGGCAGTAGAAGGCTCCACTTTCAAAGAGTTCACAGTCTAATGTGTTAGACTGCATACAAATAATTATGTACAGACAAGATATTTATAAGATAAATTGGAGATAATCTCAGAGGAAAGGCAGTCCTTTCTGTCAAGGACTTGCCCATGTGCTGAATCCTGTGATAGCCACTGTGGAAATTAAATTTACTTCATCAAATATTTATTAAGAACCTA
Organism: Monodelphis domestica; assembly: GCF_027887165.1. Classification (NCBI taxonomy): domain Eukaryota; kingdom Metazoa; phylum Chordata; class Mammalia; order Didelphimorphia; family Didelphidae; genus Monodelphis; species Monodelphis domestica. The sequence continues at coordinate 203,181,941 of NC_077227.1, forward strand.
CTTTACATAAGGCACTTTACTAACTCTGAGGGACATAGAGACAAAAAAACATAGCCCCTGGCCCAACATGACTAGAATTCTAGTAAGGGGATGTGATTTATATATATATAACTAAAATATGAGATATTCTTAATACATATATGGGACCAGAAGTTAGATTCATGCTTCTACTGTTTGGGCCTAATTTTACATGCAGAAATAGTGTTCCTTTTAGGACATTGAAGTATATATCAATCTTTTACCTGATACTTTATATGCACAAATGCTATAGGAAAATCTAGTGATTAGGCACATCTAAAACACAGAGTATTCCCTAATAATTTTTTTCCACATCTGCCTGAATCTGAGTGGGTACTTATTGATTTGTCTGGGTATATTTACATAATCTGCTTAAACTTGTTATTTTGCTTGTGACAGCATTAGGATTTGTCTAAAATGAGTAGGTAGATCTTAATAGGGTTTCATTTCTGAATTTTGTCCATGGCACAGATATGTACTATATTCCCTGCTGCCTCTGACAAAAATTCATTTTTATTTGTCAAAGGCCTGGATCCTTGTGATGACAATTAATCTTACTCTGCTGTTTTTAGCAGCTGACATTGAGGCATAGAGGAAAGGGCCTTGGGTATGCATTCTGAATATAATATTCACAATAGCCTTGGGAAAGAGTAGTAATGAAATGGCTAGATTCCAAAGATCACATAGGCACATTTCCAGGTTGGGATGCAAAATAAATTATTTTTGAAAAGGACATTTTTACATTTATCACATTCTACTGCCATTTGCAAGTTTTGAGGAATATTTAACCAAGGAAGGCCATTGTCCAAGGATGGTTTTCACACTCATTTTGTCAAGCAGAGCTCAGAGCTGTTTGATAGTATTGGTTAAAAGACAAAGGAAGAAGTTATTTATTTTGTTTCTTGACATATTTGGATATACTTGGTTTTAAAAAATAAATGTAATAGCTCGTTTTGTGCTCTTCTGTCACCTTATTCTCATACTCTTTTTCATTGCTTTAGATTAAAGCTTCGTGCATTGAACCAAGATAAACTACTGGTGGATGTGAATAGAAGCCTGTGGGAAGTAATGAAGGACTGCTCTGATGAAGAGGTACTTTTATTCTGGATGGTGAAAATGTATGAATTGATTCCCAGTGTTAAGAAATAAATAACTCACAAATACATAACTGATAAATTTTTTCTTTCTGAATCTGCTCTTAATAGAATTTAATTCAAATAAGTCTTTTTAAAAATTTTGTAAATGTGATGTAAAGTTTACTTGTAATAAAGTTTTCCCCCTTTAATATCTCAGAAGATTTGGCCAAGGAAAAATTTAGGGCACAGCTAGACTTTGGATATCTAAATAATAAGCAAACCATTTAAAACTTGACTATTTTGTTAATTGGATATCCTTACTAATTAAGACTACTCAGGCTTATGTTCAGTAGTTTGATGTGGATTTTAATCTGAGAGTAAAACTCAAAAGTCCCGAGTTCTGTACTCAAACAAATGGAAAAGACATTCAATACAAAAGAGAAGAAGCCATTGGAATCAAACTTGGATAACTAAAGGAAATTTTTTGTTGTGTTACCTACCTATAAAAGCTGAGCAAATCTACCCTACCCAAATGACTTTTATTTTGATGCAATGCCTTATTCCTTCCTATAGCTGAAGACATTTGGAGTACATTTGAACAAAATGAAATCACGTTTTGCCAAGAAGACTAAAGTTTTTGCTCACCAAGGGAAAGTGGCTCTATATAGTAAACTGGTACAATCAGCAAAGGTAATTTTGGCACAGAAAGAGTGATCAATTACTTTTCATGGTATTAATCATAAATGGCAAAAAAATGTTTGAAGAAATATGGAGAGGTTATGTTGGTAGAGTGATCCTTTAGTTATAGGATATCTGGCCCCTGAATAAACCAGAATAGATTTACAAATCTGCCATATTTCGGAAGATATACCTTTTGTGTGCTCAGAAGAAGCAAAATCCAGATATTGCAATGTTGGAACCATCCTTTGGAAATGATGCTTTGAAGACCCTGGTAAATGTGCATCTGGATGCCATTGGTCATAGATCAGTCTGTCAACAAGCACTTTTTGTGTACCTGCAATGTACTAGACATTGTGGTAGGTGCCAAGGATACAATATAGAATAAAATAATCCCTACTTACAAGTAGCTTACATTCTAATAGGTTATCTTTCCAACTATTATTCTTTCCAAGTTCTGAACAGGAAGTATTTTTTCATTCTAAGATGTGCTTCCTAGCCATCATTTACACATAGTTATGAGTGATCACCTAAATTGTAATAAAGTTTTTCACTGTAACTTGTGCTAATCCATTAATATGTATTTTGTGCTTAGGCTGAACGGGAGAATCTTGAGATAAGGATGGACAAAATGGATTCCGTACTCAAGGAGGCAGATACCTGTCTTGCTGCTCTGGACCTTGGTAAAATTTCTTCAACATGTTTCCAAAGTTGGGAGTTCAGGGAGCCCATATCTCTTTACCTTAGAAATGTTCTTTTTCATATTATAAATACTGTGTTGGAACAAATTGAAGCCCCTGTGTTCTCATGATTCATAATCTAACCAACAAGAACAGTTCAGGGCACTAGGTTGCTTTAGAAAATTATAAACTTTTTTGTTTTTTAAGAAGTTGAACTTTAGGCAGCCTGATGATTAAGTCTTTTTAAGCACTGAGTTAATTACTAAAAACAAGCTCCCCATGATCTACTGAAAAATAACAACCACCCCACAATCTACTGAAAAACAGTTAGCACAGGGGCAGCTTGTTGGGTCAGTGGATTGGGAGCCAGGCCTAGAGAAAGGAGGTCCTGGGTTCAAATCTGGCCTCGGGCACTTATAACTATGTGACTCTGGGGCAATTCACTTATCCTCCATTGCCTAGCCCTTACTGCCCTTTTGCCTTGGAACCAATACTCAATATTGATTCTAAGATGGAAGGTAAGGGCTTAAAGAAAAGAAAAACAATAAGCACAAAATGTCCACAGTCTCAGAGCACTTAGCCACCAGTCATTCATAGCTATTTTCTGAGTAGTTACTGTCTGGAGTGGGAATTTTGATGGTTCTTGATATAGCAAAATATACCCCCTTTAATCACTAAGATAATCAGAGTGACCAGGATAAGATGCAGACAGATGTGGCTTTATTGCTTTTTGTGCAGTGGATAAGGACATTGCTCTTAAGTCAGAGACCCAAATGCAATGCCCAAAGAGACAAATGAATTCCCCAATTTATAAGAAACCAATTCAGTACTCTCCACCTATGCAAAAGAGTACCAATAAAAGGTTTATGTGAAAGATTGAGAAAGGTAAAAGGAGAGCAAAGCTGTATTTAATTAAGCTAACGATTTAAACTTAACCTCTACTTGGAGTTTCTACTGCTAGCCAGAAATACATTGAGAATAATACACTAATTTTAATTTTCAGTTCATACAATACCCCACCACCACCACCACCAATTTTAATTACAAAGCTGCATTATTGTCACCTGCCACAGGCCAAAGGTGTCACTGGCTCAAGCTGTAACTGTTTTATTCACAGACCATCAAAATCCCATTTGCCTTACCAAGTTAGGAGAGTCCTAGCTCAATTTCAGACTAAAATTGCCTCTCCGAACTTCTCCCAAGGGTTTTCACTTATCCTCCAAGCTTGTTCTCTTTTTAGTGCTGGATCAATCACCAGACAGCCAAAGCTGGATTTCAAGCTTATAATATCAATTGAGATCCCAGAAGCCTTTTTTCTTAAATGGAAAATCCTATTCCTTACAATTCAGAAAAAAACTTATTCTTTTCAGTTGTCCAGTTCATTATCCTAAAATTTATAACCATAACCCAAACAAGCCTTTCTGCTTACTTATTTACTCATTCTATTGGCTTTTCAAAAACTTACAAATTCACAAGCAAAATTTTCTTCTCACTAACTTCAAACCTCTGCTTAAAACAGAATTAAGTTTTCCATTTTGCTGCTGACAATTCACAGACATACATATGTAATACAAGTAACATGCCTCATGAAGAGGCCCCCATACTCTGATTTACAGTCTTCTAATATCTTATGTCTTTCATATGCTAATTCTATAGTCCTCTATCTCACTTCGACTTGCTGGTGCCATTCATATTCATATAAATTTAAACTTCACCATGTATTCTGTTACCTGATATTAGTGGCTCATTGCATCATGCAGATATATAATATAGATGATATCTTTTGCAGATTTGCCTTATCCAACTAAATTAAAACATTAATTTAACTCACAGTACAAATCATAAATCATTTGGGAATAAACAGAATCAAATTCTAACATTGTACTTAAACTCATATTCACATCTAAACATATGTTTACATTTTAGTAGAATCATTCTTGTCCAAAGTACATATTCTGGTTACAATCCATGTATCACAAGTCACAAATTCAGAAATCGTTTAACAGTATTCCAAATTCTTAGTACATGTTCCATGCCAAATTTACAATTTGAAACTTTCTCTTCCCTGATATTCATTACATTTTCATTTGATGCTTACTTCGATAACAAATATACTAACATAACATTTCCACATATTCATTTATAAGCACAAAAATTTAAATTAGACAGAATCAAAGGTCTCATTACATCTTCCAAACAGCTGGTATTGAATTCTTATATTCTTATTTCTTATACTTTATACTTATACTTTATACTTCATCTAACCTTCATTTTTCAGTAAACAGCCAGCAAATATTTAGAAGTTTGCTTCTTATCTGTTTCTGTAAGGCAAAAAGCCTTTCTATCAATCAGACTGGCTACCCATTACATTTACATCAATCAATTCCCAATTTTAGTTTACTCAAATAACAAACATTTAAGTATTCCAAACATTCAAATCTCTAACCATTGTTCATTTTAAATCTCAGTAAAAATAGCATGTTTTTTCACTACTAGACTAATACAGAATAAAACTCTTCTGGATCTTATAAACTGGGAAACAATTTACAACACTAAATCACTTTATGTACATTTCACTTCACTCAATTCCATAAGTACATTTCAAAATCATTTATAATTTTCTAAAACCACATTCATCAACCTTAAAATTAACTCCATCTAATTGTGGGATCAAAACATCCCTTTCTGTCATTATTTCCACTTCTGTTTTCCATGGCCAACAGAGAAGAAAGGAGGAAAAGTGTCAAACAGATCTTTTTACCTGTCTCTGCCTTCTCTAAAGCAGAGGGCAAAATTCCTTCTCACTTAGACTTTAAGAAACTCAAAATCCACACAGAAGTGTTCTTCTTTAATTTCTTAACTACATTCTCTGGTCTTTCAACTCCTTCATTTTTCCAGAATAATGAAGGAGTAAGAGTCAGGGTATATACTTCAGTAGTCACAAAGATCTTTTCCCCCAAACCCTCAGTGCATGTACACAGCACAGAACACAGACTTATAAAGATAGATAACAAACAGTTTAACATAAATTCTTTGCCCTGGTATTTTCTTTGCCTCTTCAAGGAGTAGGGGGGCAGGGGAAGTGTTGTCATTTCATTTCTAGAGCCCTTGCAACCCCCTGTTACTGAGCTGAGTCTCATTAGCACTTGATCATTCCTTTTATTTCAAACACTTCTTTGCTCCCTCTAAATCCCAGCTTGCAAGATTCATTCTCTATAAATTCTCTCACTTAAAAATCTATCTTCTTCCTCAGTCATAGTAAGTTTCATTTAATAAGTTTAACCCTTAAGGAAAGCACAATAAGGAATAAACCATCTATCAGGAAGATTTTCTTTGCTCTCTGATTCTCCCTCTTCTTCAATACCATCAAGGGCTCTGGGTAGGAGTTATCAAAGAATAGACTCTTGATTCCTTTGGTCTCCAGTCTTTGTGAGAGAGTAAATCTATTGTTTGGGACAATCTTTTTTTCCAAGTAACCTATGGCTTCTGGAAACCTTCCAAATTGCTCCATCCTTTCTCTTACAATCACCTTTGGGATTTGCTGTAAAAGTTTATTTAATGGCTCATTCACCCAATCTATTTTCTGGAGCTTTTCACTAATATCTGACCAAGGACTAGTAGTCACATTTAGGCCAGAATTTTCAAAATCAGTGGAGGTTTCATCTTTCTCTTCTTTGGTTTCATGCACTTATTTCAGGTTCCAATTCTGGGGCATATTTGTTCTTATGTCCCGAGTAATATTCTCCTAAGGAACTGGATCATTGTTATACCAGAGAGGGAATTCCTATTCACCTCTTGGTCCACTTTGGGCTGTGGGATTTTCTTTATCCCAGAGCTTCATAGTAGTTGGTCTGACCTGGCTCAGCTCTTCTTCTGCTTTCCATTTCTCCTTACTTCAGAGCCACTGAGGGGAACATTAATATAGCCAATCCCCTGTCCTAGTGGAAACTCCCTCAGTGAGCACTGCTTCACTACTCCACCTAAGCGTAAGTTTGTCTGGTCCTCTACTAACTGTTCAAGCTCCCAACTGAGGAGTCCGAAAGAATCAGGAGGAGGGATTATAATCTCCTCAAGTGAGAGTGTTGTTGCTTGTAAAAATAGGAGGTAGGAATGCCTGAGGAATAAATGGTGGTGAAAGTAGAGGTGGGGAATCTGGAGCTGATGAGGTTGAGGAACAGGAGGGGGAGGTGCTGCTGGTATAGGTGAGACGGGAGCAGGAAGAGGAAAAACTGGGTAAAGTGGAAGGAGGGCCTCAAGTGGATCTCAGGTCCTCTCCACCTCCCTTCCTAATTCTGAATCTTTCCTCCTCTCCCTTTTTTGCCTCTGCCACTTGCTGCTAAGGCTGCTTTCCTTCCTTCAGACACATTCTTTAACACAAACATCTCCACCTGGGGGGGGAGCCATAGCGCTGCATAAGCTAGCTCCTTACCATTTCTAATCTGTCTCCTACTGACAGTTAAATATTTTTCACAGACCAAGCTGTCAGAAGATCCAAAATGGGACCATAGGATATTGTTCTTTCTGTCAATGTCCATTTCTAACCAGCGTAAACAATATTTAATAAGCAGTCAAATCCTTCTGTTATTCTCTATGTTTGATTCTGCCTTGCTCTCTACTGGCCCTCTTTTGCTGTTGGGCTTTTTAAAAGCAAAATAGGAGGCTCAATTTCCTTATGGGAACAAGCAACCTAAACTGGGACTTTTGACTGGTCCTGATTTATTCAGCTAGGTAAACTGATGCACTCTATCATTCTAGCATCCTGAGTATGCCTCCATTTTTCTAGAGTGGGAATTTGGGGGGGATTGATATAGCAAGAAGTACCCCCCTTTAATCACTTAAATAATTAGAGAGGCCAGGATAAGATGCAGACAGATGTGACTTTATTGCTTATCATTCAATGGATAGGGACATTGCTCTTAAGTTAGAAATCCAAAGATATAAATGAATTCCCCAGTTTATAGGAAACGAATACAATACCTTCCTCCTGTGCAAAAGAGTACCAATAAAAGGTTTATGTGAAAGACAGAGAAGGGTAAAGGGAGAGCAGAGCTGTATCTAATTAAACTAATGATTTAAACTTAATCTCTACTTTGAGTTTCTACTGCTAGCCAGAAATACATTGAGAACAATACACTAATTTTCACTCTGTACACTACTTTGTGCAATATACTTAGTACTGGGACACAGATTCACTTAAAACAGAGACCTTTCCCTTAAGGATTTTAACTTGTCTATACATCCTAAGCCTTAACAGGGGATAAATCAGCAACTGGAAAACTCTCCCTCATATAGCTTTCTGTGGCATTATTTTCTAACGTGTAACTCAAGAGTATTCATGGCACTTAGAATACCCTCCCATTACCCCTCCTCTCCCTCCAGATTTAAGTTCTCTGCTATAGATAATTCAGGAACAAAAAAAAATAATGCTTTGATAACTTGCAAAAATATGTGATATTACTGATAAAGCTACTGTACTTACAGAAGAAATAATGGAAAAATAAAGAAATTGAGAGAGAGAGAGAGAGAGAGAGAAGGATCTTTAGAGTCCAGCACATGCTGGCTCCGTGACCCTGGTTAAGTCACATACCTTCTCCTGGGAACTCCCTACACCAATCACAAGCCTAATTTTTTTTTTAAAGCCTTAATACAAGGCTAATATTTATTTATATATTTATCATTATATATATGAGCATATCCAACTTAACATCTTTATTTAATTTCTTGAAAACATTTACTTATGAAACTCCAATACAGTAGATAATTTCAGAGTAACAATATTACTTTAGCAGAAAATACATTTCCTATGAACTAAAATCCTGACTATAAAGTTTAAAATAGAAAAGGAAGAAGACTAACACCAGAGAGAATTCTTTAGGACTTAAAACTCCCCTTCACACTCTCCACCCCACCTTAGTCGAATCTCTTTCCTATTTATATCAGCCTCCTCCTCCTTTCTCACTTATCCCTACCATTTCTGCCCCTAAACTGCAGAGCAACTGTTATCTAATTGCCCAGACAGGCTGCTCCATTGATGAAAGCATAGGATGAATTCACCAGGAATAAAAAAAAAAACAGCTACTATCCTCCAACATAAGAGGTTATAGAGGAGTTTGGTTTTAGTATACTAAATTTACTGCTTATTGGCATTGTCTGGGAAAACATTATTCTAGTTATGCCTATACCAAAAAGAATTGCTAGCTGTTTCAGACATCTCAATATGATCCTTGGAAAAATTTTATTCTATTGCTATTGAGTTCAAAAAAACCATCATCCAGTGTTTTGATTCTAGAAGAAAAACTGTTCTCTTGTACTTTCTATTTAAAAGAGATACTATTCTTCTGCTAGTTCTCAGTACCTTTAGTTACACAGTAAATACTTATTGAGTTACTCTAATTCATGTTATCTCCTTTAGAAATTAAGAATCTGGACAAGATTAAAGAAATTCCTATGGAAGAGTGGGATTCTGAAATATTAGCTACAGAGAAAGGTAACTACTAATTAATAGGAAAACATTTTAACTGAGAAAAGTTTTCTCAGAATGCATAGCTTCATGTAATGATAATAATAATCACTTTATGATTAAAGTGACTCATTTTATATAGCACATTATAGCTTAAAAAGGAGTTTTATCACAATACTCTGAGATAAGTAGATAAATATCAGTAAGTCCTAGTTGAACAGAAGTAGTCACTTGAGATTTTCAATAAAATAGTTTTTTGTTTTTTTTTTTTTAATGGTAGAAAATCTCTGGACAATTCTCTATTTCCTAAGAGGTTTAGTAGGCATGTCCATTAGGATATAATTCTCTCTCTCTCTCTCTCTCTCTCTCTCTCTCTCTCTCTCTCTCTCTCTCTCTCTCTCTCTCTCTCTCTCAGAATTAGAACAATTACAAGCTAAAGAAGAAGAACTCAAGAGGTAAGTCTTTAATTTTTGTGTATGCCAATATAGTGCTGAAGTCCATCAAGCAAATGGCATCCTGCTTCAGAAGCTGGTTTAATTCCAGATCATTTTGAGGAGATGAGTCTTATTAATTGTCTCACTTAGGGCTTCTGTTTTATTCTGAAATTATACCAGAGGATCATTTGATTCAGTTGATGACATTTTTTGAGACCAGTCTTACACAGAACATTGTTCTAGGTCGATTCTAAAGCAGACAAACTTTTCTGTCAAAATAATCTTTGTGGATGCAAGGATAGCAACCGATTCACTAGACTTGAACTAATGTGAAGATGAGGATGATGAGGATCAGGGCCATTTAGTATTCCTCTTCTTATCCTATAGCTCACATTTGTGATAGGAGACTGGAATTTATGTCAAAGGATTTCTTTTTCCCAAAATTATTTGATTTTGTTTACAGGAATATATCAGAACTGGAGATACAGAGGCAGCAGGCATTTGCCCAAATAAACATTCTACAAACAGAAGCAAATACAACTAAGGAGCGACTGGAAAAATTCAAGTAAGGAAAAACATTTCATCTGTTCAATTAAATTCAACAAACACATATTGGGAGTAGCTTGGTGGCTCAGAGTATAGAGAGCCAGGCCTGGAGACAAGATGTTCTGGGTTCAAATGTGACCTCAGACATTTCCTAGCTGTGTGATTCTGGGCAAGTCATTTAATCCCAATTGTGTAGCCCTTAACATTTCTCTGCCTTGGAACCAATACTTGGTATTGATTCTAAAACAGAAAGTAAGAGTTTTTAAAAAAACTAACATGTTTATTAAGTATTTCTCTTGCCTCATGGTCATTTCCTCCACCCTCCCCCTTCCCATTTTCTGGAACCAAGCCATGATCAAATCAGCTTTGCCCTTGTTACCAGATGGGGTATGTCAGACATCCTTTGGTCCCATTCACTTTCCCCGTAACTTTCCAGATTAAAGTGCCCCTTCCCTGGCTACCACTTCCTGGTGAACTCTTTACAGGCAGGGACTTTCTTTTCTTTTGTGGTGCTGGGCAGATAATAAGCACTTTATAAAGGCTTTTCATTCATCCATTCATGGCATGGTGGTGGGTACTAGGGATACAGAGACAAAAATGAAATAGTCTCTTGTTTTGAGGAACTTGCATTCTTTAATGGGGACACATGTAAACACCTAATTAAATCCAAGAAAATTTGAGGAGAGAGCAAGCATTTAACAACAGAAGGACAGAAGGAGGTACCTGAGATGAACCCTATGAAAGATAAAGCTCCTGAGAAACAACTGGAAGATTGTTTTCAGCCCATAGCCCTTACAGCTGAATTTGGAAAACTGAGATCTGGTTTGCCTGGAATATAGAATGTATCAAAGAGATACGGGAAACAAGCCTGAAAATGTGGCTTGGGAGCATACTTTTGGGAGCTTTACATGCCAGCACGAGGAAATTAATATTTAATTCTAGAAATAATAGAGAACCAATAAAAAACTTTGTTCTTTTTTTCAACAGCCTAAGGCTGTAGCATCAAAGTGCTTAAATCTAAATATATGGTGTCACTTACCCAGAGGAAAGAGTACCACCCGATAATATATTTTGTGAGATTAAATGTGATTTGGTTCTTGTCTCAAAGAAAAAAGAGACAGTATGACAGTAAATAGAGAGCCTGACTCTGAGACCCTGGGCAAATCACTATTTCAGTGCCTCAAAAACCCTCACAGATCATGTGCTGAACTATATTGCTAGAGGAAGTTTCCTTAGGGAGAGGTCCCTGTGCCAATGAAATTTCAGGTCTGTTCAAAGAAAATCTTGAAGCTGATATTTTCCTTTTTTTTTTTTAAACTAGTGGCTCAGAATGGGAGATCATTGAATGGAGTGATAGCCAGGCTGTATTCACTTTCCTTTATGACTCAATAGAGCTCACCATCACCTTTGGAGAGCCTGTGGGTAAGTAGCAAAAGCAATCTGATTTTATTTTACAACCACTTATATGTGTGTGAGGAGGGATACATCATAAAACCCCATGATTAAATTCATTCAGGATTCAAATCTTAATTTTAAATATGGAAAGGAATCAAAAACAATATGGTAGCAACATGTGCTGATGCTACAGGCACACATAAAATAAAACATTTGTTGACTGAAAATGTCATCATTCTAAAGCTTTCACAGGTGTTTACCTGTTGCTTACAGAGTATAAATTAATGCATGGGTGGACAAAGAAATTGTTTGATTCTATCAACTTTATAATAACTTTTTTTATTGTTATGAATTTAATAAATATCAACAAATTTAAACTTTTCTTGTAAAAAGAACAGAAAAAGCAAATCTGACCTCCGATACCTCTTGGCTGTGTGGCTTTGGGCAAATTATTTAAGCCCCATTGTCTAACTCTTACTGCTCTTCTGCCTTGGAACCAATACACAGTATTGATTCTAAGATGGAAGGTAAGGGTTTAAAATAACCCAAAAAACAAAAAGTACTTCATATGACATAATTACTTACAATGTGCTGCTTTTTAAAAAAAGTATATACTACATCAAATTTAAGACAGTATTATAATACTGCCCTTGCTTGTCTTTGTTCTCTCCTGTATCTCCTTCTTTTCTCTCTTTGTGTTTATTTAATGTTGATATTCTTTGTTTTGTATCATCATTATTATCTCACACACTTGATTACTTCCCCTATCCCTCAGATAATAAAAGCTCCCCTTCTACCCATAACAAATAATTATATGTAGTCAAAACAAATCCACACATTAACTGTGTCTAAAAATGTATGTATCCTTCTTTATCTTTAACCTTCCCTTTTCTGCCAAGAGATGGAAAACATGAATCATCACCAGTTTTCTGAAGTTGTATTGATCATAGCTCTCAAGTCTTTCATTTTTTTTCTTTATAATGTTATAGTCATTATATAAGCTTTTCTCTTGGTTCCATTTATTTCATTGTTTCAATTAGTATGAGATCTCCAAGATTTTTTTCTAGATCCAACCCATAGATTTTCTTAAAGTTTATAATATGCCATTGAATACCATAATTTGTTCAGTCACTGATGGGCACTACTTTGTTTCCATTTCTTTGCTAAGACAAAAAGTGCTATTATAAATTTTTTGTGCATTTGGTTCCTTTCTTTCTTTGATTTCTTTAGTCTGTATGCTCTAAAATTATATACTGGATCCAAGGCATATGCATAATTTAGTGACTTTTTCGGTAGGTTTCAAATTGCTTTCCAACTGATTAAATCAGTTCATAATTCTATCACTCGGGCAGGGGTTTTAGGGAGGAAAGAAATGCCAATTCTACCATCTTGTTTTCAGTAAAAATTAATTTCAGCAACATAGGGTTACCTATGTTTTATTGCTAGGTAATTTTAAATCTCACTCTAAGGAAATAAGCCTGGTTTTAAGGAATAATTTTACCATCTTGTGGATTGGTTCTGGCATTGCTTACACTGGTTCAACCAGGATGATAAGCCATTATGGTATTTAAAAGTGAAATGTTTTATAGAAGAAGTATAATATCTTAATGAAATCCTCTATCTCACTTCCTTAATTTTACAGATAAGGAAACTGAGGCTCATAGAGATTAAGTAACTTGCCCAAGACCACCTGCATCTGTGCTTTATTTATTGTATTATGCGGAGATTCCATAAGAACATTGATCTCTCTTGCAGACATTTTGAGATTTTTAAGAGGCAGTATGTATCAAATACTGGAGGTAAAGACAGGAAGACTTGTAGCAGGATCCATTTCTGATACTTACTGTGTGTTGTGACTATAGGCACTTAGCCTCTCCGAATCTTGGTTTCTTCATCTATAAAACTGAATAATACCCAAGTCACAGGGTTGTTAGGCTTAAATAATATATATGAATGACTTTGCAAAGCAAAAATTTCTATAAAATATTGGTAATTATTCATAATCTCTTAATATTAAAATTGCATATTATTTGTGTGATTATTATTTATGTGAACAGAATCCTGTTCAATGTTAACTTTTAAAAAGACCTAGGAGAAAACTTTGGCCTTGTATGTCTGCAGAAGCTCTATCTGTTGATAATGATATAGATGGTAAAAGATTTTCAGACTTTTTGGAGCATAATATGCTCTTATCAACCACCCTTGCAGAAATTCCTTAAATAGTGAAACATTTGCATTCTTTACTTCCTACCAGCAAACTTAGTGTATGTTAGGTGGAGCTAAGAGGTGCTTATGTGTAAAAGTCATTAATAATGTTTTAAATGGTACTTACAAGTCAAAAGACAGCTAAAAGATGATTTTTCTAGAAGACAAAAAAAAACACTCAGAAAATCTCTGCCTTTGCTGAGTAATTTTGTAAAAAGGCAGCCATGTTAAATTCTCAAGAGATGATGCATATCTTTTGCTATACAATAGTCCTGCCCTTTATCCATGATGGGTTTTGCTTTCCCCAATTTCAGCTACCCTGTGTCAACCTCCCCTTCCAAGGGAAGGAAGGAAGCAGAAAGGAAATTGTTACTGAATGAGGGCAAAGGGCCAGCACATGGTTCAAGGACATGTGGAGGCCAGGGACAGACAGACAGTACCTGAACACATATAGATGGAAGACAGACACAAGGGACCAGCAGCCAGATGGGTGGAGTGGGGCAAAGATTTCCTTTCTCTGCACTAGTGGCAACCATTCTTCTTGCAGCAGAGGTTTCTCCATGTCAATTCTTCTGCTTTCATTTGGATAGGGTTGTTTTTTTTTCTTTTTCAGTTTTTTTGTGGGGATGGACAGGCTGCAGAGCACCAAGCCAAATGGCAGGAGCTGGAAAAGAGAACACAATACTATACAGTAAAGTTAACATAGGTGTTAAAAATTAAAGCAAGAACTGTACAGGGTTCAGTACTATCCATAGTTTCAGCCATCCCTATGGATACAGGGCCCCTATTAAATAAATTGGCACTTTTTTTTTTGGTAACAAAGAACTGGAAATTATTAAACAGATGCCGATTAGTGGGGGTATAGCTAAACAAATTGTGGTATGTGAATGTAATAGGATACTATTTTACCAATAAGAAATCACTAATATAAGGAATTCAGAGAAGCTTGGAAAATTTTGAATGAATTGATGCAAAATGAAGTAAACAGAACCAGAAACATAGTATACCCAGTAACTACAACAAGGTAAGCAAAGAATAAGTTGAACTGGCATGCTATTTGATTATAATGACCAGAGTTGGTCCCAGAGAAGAGCTGAAAAAATTGTACCCACATTCCTTCCTTGCACAGGTGAAGGACTCAGACTGCAGAATATTGTAAATACTGTCAGGTACTATGAGTTATGGTCAACATTTTTTTTTAAATTTTGACCTTCTGTCTTAAAATTGACACTAAGTATTAGTTCCAAGATAGAAGAGTGGTAAGGGCTAGGCAATTGGCATTAAGTGACTTGCTCAGAGTTGCACAGCTAAGAAGTGTCTGAGGCCAGAATTGAATGGTCAACATTTTAATTATTTTTTTCTAAATTGCTTTTTTATCATTTCATTTTTCAATAAAATACCTAGCTGGATAGGAAAAGAGATATATATGCAGAAATGAATGTGGTGTAAAAATAAAGTATCCTCAAAAAATGCATTGACAAAAATTAAGAATAACATGGGATAAGACTCAATAAGATAAATATCATGGCTTCTTATGTAGTCAACACTGGTTTGGCTCTGTATTCCTATGTTGTTTACAACTAAATCTTGAGTGCAATTAAGAAAAGATCAAATTATTTTCAGTCTTTTCCAAGAAGCATATGTTATATGTTAGATTTCCCTCAATATTTTTTAACTGCTTCTATAAACACACTCAAAACCAAAAGTCTGCAGTAAAATTAAAATTGAAACCAAGTTGTTTAATCTGGTGGTTCTTTTTACAGGGACTACATCTGAAATTTCCCTACTATAGGAGAACCTCCCAAGTCCATCAAAGTTTTAAAAGCTTTGTTACTTAATAGGTTAACTTAGCTAGTTAATAAAATTTCAGTATCTAAAGCTTTTTATCATTTATATATGTGTATGTTTATATAGTTGAGTTTTGAATTTTTATTCTGACTTTTCCTAGATGGTCCTCCTTTCCTAAACAAAATTTGCAGAAAGATTGTTGGTGTAAACTTTGAAACTCTGCTGAATGGTAAGACTTTAAACATTTATTTTAATGTTAGGAACTTTCACATGTGAATTATTCCTTGAAGTCTGTGCTTCAAAGACTGTTGCAGAGTTATACAATTCACAATTTCTGTGCTTGAATCATTATATAGATTATGGGTCTTTGGATTTTAAATAAAATATAACTTCCTTATAGTTGTTCACAAGGAATGATTGATTTTGAGATTTTTTACAGTTATATAAGTATGTCCTACATAATCCAACTAACAGTTAACAGATTTTTGTTTCAATTACATGTAGTAACAATTTTTAACAATTATTAACTGACATTTTGTGATCCAAATTCTCTTCTTCCCTTCTCTCCCTTTCTCCCCAAGATGGTAAATAGTCTGATATTCCAGTGCTGTCACAGGTTTTTCTTTTATTTAATTAAAAATTAGAATGAAGGAGTTCTCATTCTCAAAAAGCTTAATGGGATTGCTGTTTAGTCACCTATAAGGAATAAGCTTTTATTAAACATGTGAAAAATCATTGTTTTTATTTATTTTTGCAGAAAATAAAGCTCCCCCATCATCACTGTTAGTGCATAGACTTATTTTACAATTCATTAAGGATCAGGAATCATGGAAGAATAAATGCATAACTCAACATCATGTGCCTAAGGTAAAGTCTAATTTCAAAATCCCAGGGAAAATAAGTATAGTGTCATCTTTCCCTGAAGGCTGACCTAAAACTGGATACCAAATTGGAGCTTCTGAAATAGTAGTCAATCTTGTTCAGGGTCTTTGAACTCCATAGAGAAAAGTCACTAAGGGCAAAAAATTATTTATAATCTTATTTATCTTTCTGCTTTTCCAGATGCTACAAGAGATTTCATTGGTAGTAAGCCATTGCAGACTCTTGGGAGAGGAAATTGAATATTTAAGTAGATGGGGACCAAAATTTAACCTCATGAACGTAGATGTGAATAATACTCAGTAAGTAGTTATTAGAAAAACCTACTTAGGTTATGATTATTAATTTTAATGTTAATTGTGCGTCAAAGTAAACTTGCACACTTGGTTGTTAAAAAGCAATGCCACTGGGTATATTATATTGAATTATTTCTGCATGTGCATAAAATAATTGAATTAATAGGCTTTAAGAAGTCTCCTGATTCTATCCTGTTTTATACTACGTATGTGCACTACCTCCATTTCCTTTGATAATGTTTTTAATCAAATTCAGTTATTTACCCATCATAGCCCCAGGGAATCCCATTATCAGCAAAATTTATTTGGTGCTCTATATGGATGATATTAGAAATTGGGTCTTGTTATAGTAGGTTAGAGATAAGAAGTAGAGAAGCTGGCTTGAAAAAGAATTGGAGTTTCAAGCAGAGCTGAAACAGTGTCAATTTCAAATGTTGACAGATGTAATGGTTTTTCTATGACATTTACTCTTTTTGGGAGTGGCAGTTGGTTTCTGACAGTTGGCAGTCACCCACAGACTCTTGCTCTGAGGGCTTTGAGGAGGTAATATCTTTGCTTCTCTCTCTCTCTCTCTCTCTCTCTCTCTCTCTCTCTCTCTCTCTCTCTCTCTCTCTCTCTCTTATCTCTCTCTCTATCTATCTATCTCGCTCAGATCTGAAGGAGTTAATGTTTTCCAACTTGGGAAGATCTGAAGGAGTTAATGTTTTCCAACTTGGGAAACACTATTGAATATCTATTACTGTCTTTACAGATTGTTTAACTCTGAGAAGACCAAAGAAAGACCTGGTCTTTGGTTTGGACTCTGAGTCTGCTAAAGGCTAAAGTTCTAACTTGATTTTTGTTGAGATTCAACCAGCTAGAAATCTAAACTGAAGCATTAGAAAGCAAGTCAGCTCATATGTTTCCTTTGAGGGATGTACCCATAGTGTCCCCAGAGCATGGTATAGTGAATCTCATGTACCACAAAAGGTTTACACAAGCTGATATAGACAGTTGTAAGAAAAATGCCCCCAAAATATGAAGAAGAACCAATGGGAGTTGTAAAGCAATTCAAGCTCTTAATTAAGCTTTACAATCCTTTTTATTTGGACTTTGACATCCTTATGGATGAATTATTGACAAAGAGAGAGAAACAGCAGATTATAGAGGACATTAATAATAACCCCTGGATTGCCGATTGACCAACTGAGGATCCTGGGTGGGAAATTTGGGTTAGTCAGATCTGGAAGGATTAGTGTAGCCTGTGAAAAACAAAGCAGTTCCTTGTGGAACCAGGAGTTTTATTTGGGCAGTGTTAGAATCCCTTAAAGTTAGAAATCCTTTAATCCTTATACATTTCAATAAATATTTTATTTTTTATAACAAGAATCTCTATAGTATCCTTGCACCTGGCCCTGAAGAGAAGTTCATTTTTGAGCTTCACTTCACTGATATAAATTGAGGATACTTTGTGAGCATAGCAAGCAGAGTATCTGAAATCATTTTATAATCAATAATCAAATTCATTTCCTATATTAGTTTTACAGCCCCCTTTTATTTTTACACCTCTATGTGCCAATCACTGTTCTGGGAGACAAAAGAGAAACAGTCCCTGCTGTCAAGGAGCTTACATTCTACTGGAGGAAATAAAATATAGGTATATACAAAATAGATGTAAGGTCAGTTGACACTTGCACTGTGTATTAAAAGAAATTAGAGATTTATTCAGTAAACACTTATTTGGTGCCCACTATATACCAGTTCCAAAGGGAAGAGTAGGTTTTGGGGAAAAGATAATGAGTTCTGTTTTGAATATATTGAATTTGGGATGCTCATGGGACATCCCATTATAATTAGTCAGTAGGCAGTCGATTGAAACAGGACTAATACTCAGGAGAGAGACTAGAGCTCTGTATAGAGATTTTGTATCATCTTTTTAAAGATGATAAAACTATGGAAACTAATATGATCAACAAGCAAGAGAGTATGGAGAAAAACAAGGAGACCCATTATAGGCTGAAGTACCATGACAGCTTTGAACAAGTAAAATAAGCAGGTATTTATCATTCACTTACTACGTGCTTGGCACTGTTCTTAAATACTAGAAATACAGAAGGTAGAAACAAGCCCAGCCTTAGGGAGCTCACATTCTAATAGGAGAGACCACATGCAAACAACTCTATATAGTCAAACTATATACAGGTATATCAGAGGCAATCATAGCTGGAGGGCTCTAGCATTGAAAGAGACCAGGAAAGACATCTTGCAGGCAATGGGATTTAAGCCGAGACTTAAAGGAAGGTAGGAGGTGAGGACCAGGTTAGGGGGATAACATTCCAGGCAGAGGGAACAGCCTCTGGAAATGCACAGAATGGGAGAAGGCATGTTGTAGGAGAAACAGCAAAGATAGGAGCTTTGGATTACTAGGAGCATGGGATATGCTTGCACTATATCTCTGCCCAGCATAGTACATTAGCTCTCAGGTTGTATGCATACTATATCATAGTGAACAAAAAAATTATGAAAGTGCCATAAAATCTTTTTTTTTTACCTTCTTAGTTATTTGTTTTGTTCATAGCTCACTTGACAATTACTCAGTAATTTCTTGAAAATAGTTTTCTCCAAAAATGTTATCTCCTTCCAAACTAGATGAAGTCATACTTTTGGAGTGGCTTTAAAATGTTTTTCCTGTTGTTTAAGGAATTGTCACAATTGTAACCCTGTTGCAGATGTTCTGCCTTCTGTTCTTTCAAGTTCCTTCAGAGAAGAGAACACTGTGCTTCTACTAGTTCATTTTAGTAAGGAAATGGAGAGAAGTATAGGCAAATGCTTCTTTGTCCTGTCTGTCTCAATAGGCAATTTGGGGCATAGGCCCTGCTCATTGCATCCATTACTTCTCCCTTTCACTGCTCCCTTGTTCTCTCTCCTCTTTTCCTTTTCTGCTTTGCCATGCACTTTTTCTTCCCCCTTTCCCCTTCTCCCTGTGGATTTTTAAGCCTATCAGATACCACTGGCAGATACCGCTTAGTCCTATTATGGCCCTCTGGGTAAAGAGTGTGCTAATTAGGGCATAGGTAGAGGGAATGAATGAAGCCACCATGGGTTTGAGTGGGAGTTCCAAGTATATGACTCTGCCTTTCAGAATATCACCTTTCTTTGGGAGGATACAAGACATGCACAGAGAAGTAAATATAAATATGTTTAAAGTTGGGGGAATCAAAAAAGAACTGACATAGCAATTATCACCTGAGATATGCCTTAAAGAAGGATTTTAAGAGGCTGACCAAGCTGAAGAGGGACTGTATTCCAGACAAGAGATTGTGGAAAGGTATAGAGGTGGGAGATGTAATCTTATATACAATAGCAGCTAAGGCAGTTTGACTAGAACAGAATATGTATAAAAGATGAGTAATATGAAAGTTATAGTGGACATCTGGGTAAGGACCCAGATTGTGGAGGGCTTTTAAATACCAGACTGAAGATTTTGTTTTATCCTAGAGAGAGGCAAAAGGGAACCACTGATGATTTCTGGGTTAGAGAATGATATGATTAGATCTGTGTTTTAGGAAGATCTTTTATGTGATTGTGTGATTGAAGTGAGGAATTATTTCTGGATCTTGGGTCTCACATTTGTCAAATAAAAATGAATACTTATTGTACCAGCATAGCTTACTAGAATGGTACAAAGACAAATACTAACTACATGATGACAAATGAATACAAGAAGTTAGGGGGCAAAAAGACAACATAAAAATTTAAGGCACTACTATAAATATGGTATTACAAGTTCATGACTAATTTTTTCTCTTGTCACATCTCAAAGTTAAGAGAGAATTCAGATGTATTATAGTCCAAAATTCCCTGAACAGGAATTCCTTTTGTAATATCCTCTCCTGGAAAGCCTCTAGGAAAGAGATCTCACCATTTCATTCACTTATGGAAAGCTCTAATTGTTAATAACTGTAATTTCCTTTTTTAAGCCAAATTCTGCCTCTTTTAAACTTTCACTATTTTTACTAGTTCTACCTTCTAAATTGAAGCAAAAAATATAATTCTATTTTCTACATGACAATGTTTCATTTACTTGACAGTGATAATATCCCTACTAAATCTTGTCCTCTTGTAATTTCACTTTTCCTTATTAGGTTGAGATACGAGCCTTATACAGAGATAATCTATAAACACTCATTATTGAGATAAAAAATTACTCATAAAAATTTGTAATCATTGTAAAAACAAAGAATATTAATAATTTCTGAGATGTTTAAGATTAGACCAAAATGACTAATTTAATGGGATTTATGTGGGTCTTGTCTTTTACAGAGTACAGCTCTTATTCTCCAGTTCTGCTGCTTTTGCAAAGTTTGAATTGACACTTTCTCTTTCGGCCCATTATCCATCTGTCCCAGTATCTTTCACCATTCAGAACCTCATTGGGAACACTGCGTGAGTAAAACAAAAGAGGGAAATATGATAGGGCTCTGCTGCTAAATTCCCAACATTTCACTTGGAAAACCCTGAAACTGATCTATGGAGGCAGTATAGAAGTGAAATGAGATGGGAACTTGTCTTGGCACATTGCCTCATGGTAAACAGCTTCTTTGCCCACTTCTTCATTTCAAAGTTTTGAATCTTTTAAGACCTGATATTATCTTCCCTGCAGTTACATATGATACTGCCCCCAATACCCCCTTTTTTACTGAGGAACTGTTGGGCTCTTTTTAACTCCAGTACTTAGAGTTGCATATTTATATTTTTTTGTCTTTAAATCATTTGCTAGGTAAAAGCATATTTTTATATTTCCCACCTACCCCAGATTCTGCTTTCTTCTATCCCTTCCACTCTTTTGGACACCCTATTCTGGTGTCCTCCTTCAAACCAAGTTAGATTAACTCGGGTAAGCAGAATTTGAAGCTTTCTAATGCCTTTGGTGGGAAATCTGGTGTGGAATTAAAAGAATCCTATATATCCATGTAGTCAGATTCCTATAAAATCTAAAACTAGTATTAATGGCTCTAAAACGAGTGCCTGTTGGCACTCTGTAGATTTGAGAAATATATAGTTATTGTATTACCCCAACCTCTTAAACCGTTTGATGGAGCCACACTTAAAAAGAGCCAACCTTGACTCTGATATGGAGTGAGTCTTATTAATCCTTTAGGCTTGGTCCTAATAAGCTAAGAGGTGACAGACCCCAAAACATATACATGGCAGAAAATGTCACTAATTCTTCTGGTGGTTAGACACTTTGCTTTTACCCAATTAGCTACCCATTTGTGATTTCTAGTGCTCTGTAAAAAAATTAATTCCTTCATTGAGAATGTGAGTTTGCAGAAAAACTGATTCTCTTTTTTTATTTCCTAGCCAAGATAAAATTGCTGCCATTTTGTCTAAAGTGCCGCTGGATAACAACTACCTGAAGACAGCAGTCAAGTATATTTACCAAGATCTGCTCCAAGGCCCTCATATTCATCCCTAGAACCATGTACAACTCTAATGAACAAATTTTTTCCATTGTTTGCTTTTCAACCTTGACTCTCTTTGGTATTAGAAGCAAACTTAAAAGAGCTCTTATTAGTCATACTATTTTTATATTTAAATGACTGTAGTCAGGGATCGTATGTTCACCTCTCTTTCTTAGAAAGAATAGAATGGTATACTTTGCTTTATGCTAAGTCAGTGGATATGTAAGAAAAAAATATCTTAAACTGTAGTGGAATTCTGAGCTTTGATGAACAATCTATTGGACATGAGAAAGGAAATGATTACTGAGAATATTTTTTTCTGCCATCTCCAGATATTCTGGCTTCTGCTTCATAGATTTTTTCTAGTATGTAAAAATTACATTTCCCAACATAGAGACAATGCTAAAAATTTCCAAGCTCATTTCTCTCCATTTCAGAAATATTATTTCCAGAAAGGAAAATAATGAACCCACAGTTATTAAAATGGGTCAATCTTTTCCAGAGGGACTAGCTTCCTCTAATTGTTATTGTATAGTGTCTGCTGGTGGTATCAATTGTCTTGTCTATTTAAGTGCATTCCAGTGAAAGTTCATTTTCGTCTAGGATTGTGTAAATATTAATTTGTGATATTTAAATATGTAGTAATAAGTTGGTGCTCTTCTTTTAGTCTGGGCTGTTGGCCTTTTCCCATTTTACTGGAGATTGCTTTACAAGATCTTTTTGTTAAATCACTTTTGCTCTTCATTTGACTCCATATCACATCCATAACCTCTACTAAATTCTGGAACAGGTGGTGATAATGAACAAATATCCCAGCTCTAGGCCAAAGATCTGATCTTCCATTACAGAATAAATGGAATTGGATGGTGATGTACATAAATTTAGACCCCAAACTGAATAACTCCTTTCCTATCCATACCTTTAATGAAATACTAATTGCATCCTATTAAATTATTTCTCTCATTGTGAGGAAAATACTAACATTACATTTTGTTTTTACTAATATCCCTCAGAATTGGGTTCTTACTTTTAATTTTATATATTCCACATGTAATCTTCTTTTAATTAGTTTTTTTGTCATAAGACAAAGACTAATTTGAAAGGCCCTGTGGTTTTCTCTCAACAGAAATCAGAATTCATCTTTTATAATTTTATACAAAGACACAAAGCTCATTTGACATAAATATCGCCATCCGAATTCACTTTCTCTATGGGTTTCTTTGAAAACTGCTCTAACATCATCCACAATGTTATCTTGCTGTATGTTATGACCACCTGTTCCATGAGTCTCAAATATAGCTCCTATATGGGGGCAAGGGGGAGGTAAAATTTCTAGAGTCCTAAGTATTAGGGTTCTGTCTTTTGTATGATGGTAATCTTTTATGAACAGTTCTAGAGAGAGAATAAATTGTGTTATATATAGTAATAGCCTCAGCTTTCCTAAACTAATTTTTTGGGTTTCATTATATTTATAAAACTTGAAAATTTTCTGCATTTATATTTGTTGAAAGCTTTGGCTGTTTGTTTTTACATAATTATTTGGTATGTTTTCCTTCAATGATTGGAATAATTTTGTATCATTTAGACTGGTTGAAAGTATTCAGTAGTAAATAAATAATGTCTCTACATAATGGGACTTCTGAGAAGTCCTTTGGAATTAAATTAAAGAAAGCAAAGGGCCAGGTAGGAACACCTAGCTAGGGACTAAGCCAAGTTTAGCAGGAGTCACGTGGAATCAAAGCCATTTCAAGACACTAAAACTTTTCTTGTAATTCAAGGAACATGTTATTTTTCTGAGCTGAGATTAGGATTTGAGAAGGAAAAGTCTCAGCAGCAAACTCATTCCCACTTTTTTTTAACAAAAACTGTATGCTCCCTTTTAGATAGGTTCTTTTTGCTAGTTTACTGCCAATCTCATATTTATTCCTTAAGAGTCACAAGTCAATAGGTATTTAATGGCCATAAATATAAGGGGTCTCTCCCTCAAAGAGTTAATACCACAGTTGAGGAAACAATGTGTATACATTCAGTTCTGGTTTCAGTGGGTGCCTAGTGGGTGAGGGCACATTAAATATTATTTTAAAATATTTATTATTAAATATTAATATTTAAAATATTACATTTAGCTCTTTGTTATTAAATATTAATATTTAAAGTATTAGTTGATTAAGTACTAGTTTATATGGTAAAGATAATACAATAGGAATTCAAAGATGGAAGATATTAATATATACTGAAGAAACTGGAAAGTATTTTATGTACATAGGAGCTAGAACTTAAAAGGAAGTACAAGATTTTAATTGGTTGAGAACATTTTGAAAGGAGAGAGTGGATGACAGGTTGAATAAAGGCATGAAGATAAGAATAATAAGCATTCTAAGATCATTATGATGATGACGAAATTATTATTAGCACAAAAATAATTCTAGTCCCAGAAAATAGAACTTAAATTATCTAGATGGGTTCCGTTTTTTGTCCCTAGTAACCAGCATTCCAACTTAATTTGAATTAGAGCCAAAAGGGCTTTAGTTAATGGCAAGGTACCACAAGTACCTAGGAGGAGACCTTTAGTTGCTAGTGTGATACTATATGCACTGATCCATCCTTCCTCTGTAAATATCTTTTCTTGAATCTAGCCCCTAATTTGATTTTCTTAAATAAAATTGGCCCTTACAATCTAGCATTAAATGTACAGTCACAGAATCTCAAAGTTGGAAAAGACCTTATAGAAATGGTTCAGAATTGACAAGCAAAACCTAGGAATAAATACAATAGCCCTTTGAGAAACTTAAAATCACAAGTTCCAGGAAGTAGGGATCCCTCTTCAATAGGAACTGGCAAGAAAACTGGAAAACATCTTGACAAAAAAATGTGCCAGCATCTTATGTCCATATACCACAATAAATCCAAGTGGGTATTCTTTAGGTTGTGTCACTTAATATCAAGAGAATTACAGTGAGGGGTAGAATTGATAAGTTTTGGTATAAAAATTAGGGGAAAAAAACTTCTAAGTGGGGGCAGCTGGGTAGCTCAGTAGATTGAGAGGTCCTAGGCTCAAATCTGGCCTCAGCCACTTCCTAGCTGTGTGACCCTGGACAAGTCACTTGACCCCCTTTGCCTAGCCCTTACCACTTTTCTGACTTGGAGCCAATACACAGTATTGACTCTAAGACAGAAGGTAAGGTTTAAAAAAAAATTTTCTAAGTGCATAAAATTAAAAGGGTTTTACATGAACAAAGTCAACATATTTAGAATGATATAGCATGGGAAAAATCTTTGCACTAAACATCTGATAAAAGAAATATCGGTAACCATGTGGAAAAATACTTCAAATTACTGGTGTGAACATAAAAACAAATTGAAAGTTTCACCTCATACCCATCAAATTAGCAAAGCTGATAAAAGAGGTCTATTCTAAAAGGACTTTAGCTACATGAATACTCTGTTGGTAGAACTATGATTCACTACAACTGTTCCCAGAAAACTATTTTTTAAAAAGCTACTGACTAGTCTATATCCCTTGACTCATTCCCTGTACTGGGCATAAACCCCAAAGAAGTAAAAAACTTGGGGTAGCTAGGTGGCTCAGTGAATAGAGCACTGGGCCTGGAGATGGGAGGTCCTGTGTTCAAATATATCTCAGATACTTCCTAGATGTGTGCCCCTGGGCAAATCACACTCTAATTACCAGGCCTTTACCCCTCTTCTGTCTTGGAACCAATACTCAGTATTGACTCTTAAGACAGAAGGTAAGAGTTTAAAAAAAAAAAGTCAAAGACTTAAGGTACCTACATATACCAAAACATAACAGTGCTTTTTTGGTAGCAAAAAAATTGGAAACCAAAATATGTGTTCATTGTTCAGGAGATGGTTGGATTGTAATATGTGAATATGATGGAATATTATTATACTATAAGAAAAAAATTGGGGATTCAGAACATGGGAAAAACACATATGAAGTAATATGATGAAATAAGAACCAAGAGAAACTTTGAAATAATTATAATCGTGTGTGTTTATTTAAACAAAAAGGCAAACAAATCAAAATAAATACAATGACCAAATCTGAGCCTAAAGATCAGATGACTATAAATGAATACAGTATGTAGTAGGTGCAGATGTAGTCGCTGTATGGTCAATTATCCTTGACTTTGTTACATGGAATAGCAATGGGTCTGGGAAAATAGTTATGCTGGAAAAAAGTCCTAGAGGTTCAGATTTAGCAAAATTTTAGGTATAGTTAATGTGGATTTGTTTTACTTGACTAATTTGTTACGGTAGGGAGTTTCTATTGGGAGGAAAGACATGGAGGTTGGTAGTGGTAATGATAACCCCCCACTTAAACACCCACAAAAAAGCAGAAGGCAGTCCAGAGGAATCAGCAGGGAAATGTTGGAGTTCATGTTAAATTGAATATATTTGCAAAAAGAGAAGTTGTGTGAGATAAATATTCACTATCATAGCCCTCTTTTTTATATAGGAAACATGTTATTTGTCAGGTTCATGATAACAAAAAAAAAATTTAGGTGAATACCAGTAAAAATGTAAAAGAAAAGGCAGCAAGAGGTAATGTAATACAATCCATACCTGAACAGGAATCACCATTAGCATCATCCAGTCTAGCTAGGAGGCAAATAATTACTATACTTTCCTTTCCTTTAAAATTTTATTTATTTTAACCTTAAACACTGAAATAATTTTCTTTTCCTGCATAGCAGAATACAGATGATTCTCTGGAACAAAACTTCCATATTTTATATTTACTTTTTTAAAATTATACATACCTTCAAAACTGCCCCACTCATATTACTTTTGGAATTTCTGCTCAATTTTTAAACTGTTTTCAGTGGTCTTTTGTATGTATGTTATTATAGCTTCCCTTGCCCCATTTTTTATAACAAGTATAGTAAAACAAAAGGAATCTCCATATTTTGGCCATGTCCAAAAATGTACAGCTCTGTGCCTTGTGTCCATCCCCTCTCTATCAGGAACTGGGTAACAAACTTCATCGCAGGACTTCTGCAAACTCGGTTGGTCATGGCATTGATCAAAGACTTTCAAAGTTGTTTTTCTTCACAATGTTGTTGCTTTTGTGCTCTGGTTCTGTCACTTCACTCTGTGTAAATTCTCTAAAATCCATCTTTGTAATTTCTTGCTATGCAATAAAGTTCCATTACATTCACATGCCACAATGTGTTCAGCTACTCCCCAGCTGTCCAAGAGGCAACCCTCTTAAATTTTAGTTCTTTACTTCTCTTACCATTCCTCTTTCTCCACTAAAGGAGCCTGATCACTGCCATTATCCCCTCTCTTTTATTGTTCTTTTTTTTTTTAACCCTCAACCTTCCCTCTGTAACTGTGAAAATGTGGTTTGCCAAGACTGTGAATTGCCAAAACTAAAGGTTTCGGCCAAACTGTACAGATAATTTTTAGTGTCTTGATTTAAAATCTAAAATTAAGTGGTCGCCATGGGAAAATTCCCAAATATGAAAATACCCACGTCAGATGGGTTTTTATGGAGATTTTAATTAATATAAATGAAGGAATTAAGGGAAGGAGAGAGAGAAAGAGAAAATAGTAGAAAGGGCCTAGGCCTGAGCCTAAGGGAGAGTGAGTCAGTCTTTATCACTCACCACAAGATCGTCTCAAGCAAGTTCCAGTCCTCCACTGAACTCCTGAACTCCTCCACTGAGTTCAATCCTTCTCCTTTTAAAGAAATTTTCTCTCATGTCACCTCCCCTAAATTTTCACATCTACCAATCACATTATATGCTTTTTTTCTAGGACTGCACATTCTTAGTTCTCACCTTCTCTGGTTAGATTAAAACTTCACACCTCTTTTGTTAAGCTTGCCTTTTGTAAGTTGCTTGACCTTTTAGTGATTAATTTAACCTTTATAGGTACTGAGCATCTTTTTTTTGTATTAGATCTAAAAATAGACCTAGATTAAGGTTCTAGCTTTACTATAAGGTATGAGTTGGGGACTTTAATTGTTTAATCAGGAGTTTACTACTTTATCTTCCTCTAAGGCACTGTCTGAGTAGGGTGGAGTAATTTTAAAAGTTCTCAGTACATTCCTGATCAAGTACCTCCATTGTTACGATGGGGGAATAGCTTAACCAAATCTTCTAAGGTATAGTCTGTGCAGTTTTAAAATTCACACCTCTTAGGCAGAAGAGTGGTAAGCAGTAGACCAGGCGTCCCCAAACTTTTTACACAGGGGGCCAGTTCACTGTTCCTTAGACCATTGGAGGGCTTGACTATAAAAAAACAAACAAACACCTATGAACAAATCTGTATACCACTGTCTGGGATAGCAGAGGCTGTAGTGCTGGCTGTGTTGGGCCTGTCACACCTTGCACAGGCCCATCACCAGCACCACTATTCTCGGCAGCAGTATACACAGTGTGGAATCCCCTCCCCCAGATCAATGCTCACCAGGCTGATGTCTTGCGGCACCTTTTTCTCATTTAGTTACTCTCAGAACAAGGTGCCATGGAAAGGATTATGTTACCGAAGTAGCACTGTATATGAGTGATGCCTCACTTTGCAGCACCACCACATACAGTGCTCCTCTCACTGACCAACAATGAAAGAGGTGCCCCTTCTGGAAGTGGGGTAGGGGCTGAATAAATGGCCTCAGGGGGCTGCATGTGGCCCATGGGTCTTAGTTTGGGGACCCCTGTGCTAGGCAATGAGGGTTATGTTACTTGCCCAGCATCACACAATTAGGAAATGTCTGAGACCAGATTTGAACCTGAAACCTTCCATTTCTAGCCCTGGCTCTCAATCCCCTGAGCTACCCAGTTGCTTCCCCCCCCCCTCTTTTTTTTTCTTTTTAATGTAGCATTTTATTTTTTTTCTGGGTTATACATTATTATCATGCAAAAAATTTCCATGTTATTCATTTTTGTAAGTGAATAATCTTATAAAACGAAAACTTCAATAAATCATATTTCCATCTGCATTCTGACTCCACCAGTTCTTTCTCTGGAGGTGGAGAGTATTCTTTTTCATTAGTCCCTCAGAATTGCCCTGGATCGTTGTATTGCTGTTAGTAGCAAAGTCTATCACATTTGATCATTCCACAATATTGTAGTTACTGTGTTTAATGTTTTCCGGGTTCTGCTTATTTCACTCAGCATCAGTTCAGGTAGGACTTTCCAGCTCTTTCTGAAATCATCCTGTTCAGCATTTTTTATAGCACAATAGGATTCCATCTCCATCATCTACCACAATTTGTTCAGCCATTCCCAATTAGGGACATCCCTTTAGTTTATAATTCTTTGCCACCACGAAAGAAGCAGCCATAAGTATTTTTGTGCAAATAGGTCCTTTCCCTTTTTTAAAAAATCTCTTTGGGATACAGACCTAGTAATGGTATTACTGGATCAAAAAGTATGCATTATTTTATAGCCCTTTGGGCATAATTCCAAATTGCCCTCCAGAATGATTGGATCAGTTTATAGCTCCACCAGCAATGCATTAGTGTCTCAAATTTTCGACATCTCCTTTATTGTCATATTGGCCAATCTGATAAGTGTGAAGTGGTACCTCACAGTTGTTTTAATCTGCATTTCATTAAGAGGGATATTTTTTCCTATATATAGCTTTGATTTCATCAGAAAACTGCCTACTCATATTCTTTGACTTTTTATCAATTGGGGAAATGACCTGGATTCTTATAAATTTGACTTCATTCTTTATATATTTGAGAAATGAGACCTTTATCAGAGATATTTGTTAAAAATTTTTTTTCTATTCTCTTAATTCAATCTTCCCTACCCCAACTTTCCTCCCATTACGTTTAACATTTCTATACCAAATTCAATGCATGCCCCGGCTTCCAATGTCCATTGCAGATAAAAGGTTCATCTGATACTTCCCCAACCCCTTCATATTTGTATGTTCTCATATACCCCTATTATGAAAAACAGTAAGTTCTGCCCATTTATAATTCTTTTATGAGTTAGCATGTTATTTTTTCCTTCCCTTCTCTTTCCCCTTTTCAGGCTCTCAGGATAGAACCAATTCATTCCCCAAAACTGTTTTCTTATTTAACTTTCTCCGTACCTTTGGAAGACATTGAAGTTCTGAAGGAGTACTTAATTCTTCTCTCCCTTTTTTAAATGTTAACATTATATCATCAGCTCCTTCCAATTGTTTATAAACTTACTTTTTTCAGATTCTTTCTCTTGATTTGCATTTGCATTTCAAAGTTTCTGCTCAGCTTTTGTCTTTTCATTAGAAATGTTTCAAAGTCTTCTATTCCATTAAAGGTCTTTTTTTCTCCTTTGTAAAATTTTATTCAGCTTTGCAAGGTGATTCTTGGTTATAAGTCTATATCCTCTGCCTTTTGGAATATTGCATTCCAATATTTCTTCTTGTAAAAGCTGCTGGTGTCAATTGACCCTGACTGTGAACCCTTGATATTTAAACTGATTTTTTCTAATATTTACTCTAGGCTTGGGCTATGACATTCCTGAGACTTTTCCTTTTGGGATACCTATCAGGAGATAAGTGGTTCTAAAAGGTCTGGGGAATTTTTATTTATGATTTCTTGAAAATCCATGTTTGTTTTTTAATCATGGTTTTCAAGAATCCAGTGCCTATGGGTTTTTTTTTTTTTTATTCTTACCTTCTGTCTTAGAATCAATACTACAAAATAGCAAGGGCTAGGGCTGTTAAAGTGAATTGCCTGGGGTCACACATCTAGGAAGTAGCTAAGGTCAAATTTGAACCTAGGTCTTAAGGATGTCAGGCCCACACTCTATCAGCTGGGCCACTTAGCTTCACTCTCAATGATAATTTTTTTTCTTTTTCTTTTTTTAAACCCTTACCTTCCATCTTAGAATTAATGCTATGTACTGGTTCCACGGCAGAAGAGCAGTAAAGGCTAGGCAATGGGGGTTAAGTGACTTGCCCAGGATCACACAGCCAGGAAATATCTAAGGCCTGATTCGAACCTAGGATCTCCCTTCTCTAGGCTTGGCTCTCAATCCATTGAGCTAATCAGCTGCCCCCACCCTCAGTGATTCTTAAATGATCCCACCATAGCCTGTTTTCTATAGCGAGTTTTGTTTTTTAAAATATAAAATATCTGACATGTTCTATTTTTCAGTCTTTTTATTTCGTTCAGATTTCTTGCTATCTCATGGAGTCATTGATTTCTGTTTGATCTATTCTAGTTTTCATGAATTCTATTTCTTGGGTTAGGTTTACAATCACTTTTAAAACTTTATACACCAATTAAGATTTGGTCTCTTCTAAACTACTTATTCTCCCATTTCTTTCCTCAAAACTTTTCTTTTTTAAAAATTTAGGTATTCATGTGATTCTTATGGAAAATCCCTCTCTCTCTTTTAGTCACTTGTAATTGAGCAACTAGGTGGCTCAGTGCATTGAGTGCCAGGCCTGGAATCAGGAAGACTCATCTTTCTGAGTTTAAATCTGGCCTAAGGCATTTACTAGCAATGGAACCTTAATAGAGTCACTTAACCCTGGTTTGCCTCAATTCCTCATCTGTAAAATGAGCTGGAGAAAGAAATGGCAAACCATCCCAATACCTTTGCCAAGAAAAAACCCCATGTGGGATCATGAAGAGTCAGATAAAACTGAAACAATTCTCTTAAGGACTGAAAAACAATTCTTACAATTGTTGCATAGTTGCTCTCACTTTAGAGATCTCCAGATTTGGAATAAATTTTCTTTATTATCAGTTGGTGTTTTCTTTGACTTAATTCATCTCTCCAGCTTTAGTTCCTAACAGGGGCTTTGTACAAAGGCCAGACTCCACATCCTGTTCGATTTTTGGTTGGAGTGATTGGCCCTGCTTGGTCTTGCCTGAGTCCCTTGGGTTCCTATGCTTACTTCCACTTCCTGGGATTACAATCCTTTGGATCTCTGAGGTTTAGATTGCTATCTTCAGAGCCCTGTCTGGCATCTCAAATAATGGTCCTCTGAGCCCCTGAGCCTGGAGGCTTCCATTATTAGAGCTGTGGTTCTACCCTGCTTGCTGACCACTGCTGCTCCCCAGGGCAATTTATCCATCCTTGGCTTTCTGACCCCTCTGGGCCTTTATATATATATATATATATCCATCCTGTCTATAGTTGCAAGTCAACAAACATTTACTGCCTACTCTGTGCATGTGCTAAGAACCAGAGTTACAAACACAAGCAGAAGAAAGGCCTTGCCCTTTAGAAGCTTACATTCTAATGGGGAAGACTACACATACAGTGGAACTTAAAAGTAGGGGATGGGAAAGTGGGAGAGGTACCTGCCAGGGACATGGTATCAAAAATCCAGAAAACCTGGGGAGGAATGGTGGAAGAGTGTGGCTGGCCTAGGCCCTTCCTCACAATGGAGTTCTGGGAGGAACTTGCCCCTGGAAGAAGGGGTCTACAGAGAGCTCTTTCAGGGAAAGAAAGCCACAGGGGTGAAAGGAACTCCCAAAGTTAAAAGGCAACTGAGGTATGATAGCAAAG
The DNA here is from genome assembly GCF_027887165.1 of Monodelphis domestica. NCBI lineage: Eukaryota > Metazoa > Chordata > Mammalia > Didelphimorphia > Didelphidae > Monodelphis > Monodelphis domestica. The sequence goes on from NC_077227.1 coordinate 203,214,327, forward strand.
TCTGGAAGCTCAGAAACTGAGGTAAATGAGAAATGAGAGATTTTCCTGGGCTGCTAATGGCTTTGCTGACAGACCTCTTTTCTACTGTCCTCTTACTTGTGACTGGTCTTTTATGCAGTTCTGGGCAGAAGTAGTTACTTTGATTTTTCATTTGATTTCTTGATCTGTAGTCTATCTGGTGCAAACTTCAAGGTTTTGCTGGGATGTATGAGAGCAGAGCAGTCTGCCTGCCATTCAGGGAGCCATCTTTATGCTTTTCTATGCCTTGCTTTCAAGACTTTTCAAATGCTCCAGGATTGATCTCTTATCTTCTCAGCTCTGGCAGGTTTTTTATAATGGCTAGAAAAGTGATTCACCCTACCTAAAAGAGGGCCTTTAGGGGTCCTGACTTTCTATTCACCCCATCACACCATCCCCCTGCAAAATAACCTTTCAGGTAAAAGAAAGGATGAGTTCCATATCCCAGGGGGCTTAGCCTTGCAGGTCTTGGAAGACTTTAAAAGCACTTAGACCCAGTCTCAGGGGAACATTCTAGCTGTTGCTGGCAGTTCTGATTTATCCTCCACCCTAAACATGAAACCCATTCTCTCACAATACCTGATTGTTTTCTTTCTTTTCCTACAACTTTACAAGGATTTGTACATTCCACTTGTGGAGGAAAAAGATAAATATCCAAAAATGAGTAATTTGCAGGGAAAGAGCTTCAGAAATGAATGCAAATTTCCTCCTCTACTGTATTTCTAGCCCCACCACTCAACCGCAACTGCTTTCTTCAGTTACCAACGAGACCCCTTCATTATGGAATCTAATATTTTCTCAGTTCTAATCCTTCTCAACCTATATGCTGCTTTCACCATTACTGACTACCCTCTCCTGCTGTATTCTTTCTCCTCTTTGGTTTTTCATGACACCACCATGTTCTCCTACCTTCCTTACTACTCTATCTTTGGTCTCCTTTGCTGGAACATCACTTGTATCATGCCTCCAATTAAATTGTGAGCTCTTCCTGTTTCTGTCTGGTTGGTTGGCTTTTGCTTTTCTTTGTATCTTTGGCACTTGGAAGAATGTGTGGCACACTGTAGGTGCTTAATAAATGTGTATTGACTAACTGACAGGCTGACCAGATTCTCCCTTTCCATTCTCCCTCTTTTGGAAACCTCAATTTTCATGAGTTTAATTATTATCCTTGTGCAGATGACTTGTCACTAGTCTACATATTCAGTACCAATTTCTCTCCTAAGCAAGCTCATCAATTGCATATTGGACATTTGAACTGGACATCGTATGCTCAATATGTACAAATAAGAATTTATTTTCCACCCAAAACTCATCCCACTCAGTATTTCCCCATTTCTGTCGAAGGGGCCATCATTCTTCCAGTTATCTAAGTTTGCAATCTCTAAGTTATCCCCCCATGTGGCCAGTCACTTGCCATTTCTTCCTCATATCTCTCACTCCTGTTCTTGACTGCTACGTGCACAAATTTAAACACCACCTTGGTCAGAACTTGATGTCTCTTGCTTAGACTAATGTAATAACCTCCTAATTACTGTCCCTACTTAAGTCTTTTCCCTCTCTAATCTACCTTGCATCCAGCTGGCTAAAATGATTTTCTTGAAGCACTGATCTGATTGAGCCACTCCCTTACTCAATAAATGCACAAGCATTTAATAAATGATTACTATATATGCCCAGCACTGTACTAAATGATAAGAGAGAATACAAATATAAATGAAAAGAAAGTACCTGCCCTCAAGGAGTTTACATTCTAATGGGAGAGAACACAAAAAGAAACTGAAAATTGGGGTCAGGTGGGGATGGGATGTCAGGGAAAGAGGGGGAATGTTGACTTCCGTATATTGTTTTCTAGGCTCCTCATCACATCCATTCATATCATTCTTTCCACACTTCTCTACATTTATCATGTTTGATGTTTCTTATGTAACAGTAATATTCCATTATGTTTGTGTATCACAAATTGTTTAGCTATTCTCTAGGTGATGGACACTAACTTGGTTTCTAGATCTTTGCTATCATAAAAAGTAACTACTGTAAATATTTTAGTGTACATGGGAACTTTATTTTGCCAACATCCTCTTTGGGAAATATTGGCAGCAAAGGACTCTCTGGGATAAAGAATAGGGACATTTCACTCATTTCACTCACAAGTCTAAATTGCTTTCCAGAATTGTTGCACCAACACTCCTCTGAGATTGATTATTCCCTTCTGTTATTTTGTTAATTGGCTGAGTGGGAAGTTAGCCTCAGAATTGTTTTAATTTTCATTACTATTATTATTAGTGGTTTGGAGCATTCTTTCCTATAGTTGTTAATATATGTATGTATGGTTATAATATGTAATTTTGGGGGGAATTGTTCATATCCTTTGATCATTTCTCTATTGGAAAATGCCATTTTGTTTTATATATTTCTGCCATCCAAATATCTTGGATATAAAGCTCTTATGAGATATATAACAGTAATTGCTAGCATTTATATAGTGCATTAAGGCTTGCAAAGAGCTTTACAAGTATTTTATCCTCATCATAGCTCTGGGAGGTAAGTGATACTATTATACCCATTTTACAGATGAGGAAACTGAGACAAAGTAAGTGGTTTCCCTATTTACAAAGCTAGTGTATGAGGCTAGATTTTATATTTAGAATATTTTTCCATGGTTACATGATTCATGATTTCTTCCTATCCCTTCCCTCTCTGCTCCTGAAGCTGACAAGCAATTACACTAGGTTATCCACAGTCATTGTTCAAAACCTATTTCCATGTTATTCATATTTGTAGTAGAATGATCTTTTAATGCCAAAACCCTAATTATGTTCCCATTGAACCATGTGATTGATCATGTTTTTCTTCTGCATTTCTGCACCCACAGTTCTTTCTCACAAGTTCTTCTGGATTATCCTGGATCATTGCATTGCTACTAGTAGAAAAGTGTATTACATTCAATTGTGCCACAGTGTATCCGTCTCTGTGTACAGTGTTCTCCTGGTTCTGCTCCTTTCACTCTGCATTAATTCCTGGAGGTCTTTCCAGTTCACATAGAAATTCTATGAGACTAGATTTGAACTCAGGTCTTCCTAATTCCAGGTTCACTGCTCTTATCTACTGTACCATCTAATAAGTGATAGGTTTTTTTTCCAAGTGACTTTTCTTATCCTATATATGTTAATACAATGTAATTGCCTCAGTGCTTTGTTTCCACCTCTATTTATTTATATACTCTCTCATCTTCTCCAGCAGACCCCTCAATTATATTCTCTCTCTAATCTTCAGTCTCTTCATTAGCTCCTTTCCTGCTGTCTTCTTCACATGGGGTGTTCAGGGAAGACTAGCATCTCAAGTGTAAGAGCTCAGAAGAGCAAGAAGTCAAGGTCATCATCCACTGCACTCCAAGCCATCGTCAGGCATTCTGACTTTTGTTTTGCCACTGACCTGTGATGACTCTAGAAAAGAAAGTGAAGCTGATGTGTAAAAATTAAAAAATTCGTATATTATATTTTAAGAGATTAATGATCATTAGAAATAAAGGAATAAAAGGGATACAAAATTAAAAAAAAAAAACAAAAAACCATGTGCCCATGGCTAATCAGCCTGTTCAAAACCCCTGTACTTACTACCATCATGCTCGAGACAGAAAGCCAAAGAGGCTGGGACTCTCCACCCCACTGCCTAATATCCCCTGTCTACAGGAAGTCAGTGGGCTCCTGGGAAATGTAGTTTTTAGGGTAACATTTTCAGTTATACAGATGACTTTGTGTACTCTGCCTCACTTAAATGTAATTAATGCTCAAGTCAAAAGACACCACCACTGATGTAATTTTAGACTTCTGAGTGTAAAAAACAACACAACATGTGTCCAGGTCCCCCAGAAGGCTGAAAACCAAAAAGACCCTCAAAACTAAAACCATTCTATTCCCTCAAACTTATCCTAAATATCTCCTCCCTTTCACAGCCAAAATCCTAGGAAAATACATCTAAACTTATTGGCCTCCCTCATTTCTCACCACTTCCTCTTGGCTCACTCACTTTTCAAATCCTTGTAGTTATGGTATCTGACTTCATTGTACAATGGAAATTATTCTTCTCAAATAGTCATTCAAGTATTTACTAAGCACCATAAATTATGTACCAGGTACTGTACCAGGTGCTAAAGACACAATGACAAAAATAAAATAATTCTGATGCTTAAGAACCCAACATTCTATTGGAAAAATAAAATAAAATATATACAAAATAATTACCATGTTGGGATTAGGACTAGCAAATGACAGGATCAACAGAGGCTTTCTGTTACATGATTCATATTCTTTCCCTCCCACCCTCCCATAGCCAATTAACAATTCAACTGAGTTTTACATGTATCATTGATCAAGACCCATTTTCCTATTATATTTGCAATGGAGTGATCATTTAGAGTCTACATAATCATAACCCTGTTGAATCATGTGATCAAGGAAATGTTTTTCTTCTGTTTCTCTACTCCCACAGTTCTTCCTTTGGATGTGGATAGTGTTCTTTCTCATTAGTCCCTCAGAATTGTCCTGGATCATTGCATTGCTGCTAGTAGAGAAGTCCATTATATTCAATTGTACCACAATGTATCAGTTTCTGTGTACAATGTTCTGGTTCTGCTCCTCTCACTCTGCATCAATTCCTGGAGGTCTTTCCAGTTCACATAGAAATCCTCCAGTTCATTATTCCTTTTAGCACAATAGTATTCCATCACTAACATATAACACAATTTGTTCAGCCATTCCCCAGTTGAAGGGCATCCCCTCATTTTCCAATTTTTTGCCACTACAAAGAGCGTGGCTATGTACAGGTATTTTTCCTTATTATCTCTTTGGGGTACAAACCCAGCAGTGGTATGGCTGGATCAGAGGTCAGGCAGTCATTTAAAGCCCTTTGGGTTTTAATTACAAATTGCCTTCCAGAATGGTTGAATCAGTTCACAACTCCACCAGCAATGCATTAGTGTCCTAATTTTGCTACATCCTCTCCAACATTTATTACTTTGCTTTCATATTAGCCAATCTGCTAGGTGTGAGGTGATACCTCAGAGTTGTTTTGATTTGCATTTCTCTATAAGAGATTTAAAATACCTTTTCATGTGCTTATTAATAGCCTTGATTTCTTTATCTGAAAACTGCCTATTAATGTCCCTTGCCCATTAATCAATTGGGGAATGGCTTGATTTATTTTTTTTTACAATTGATTTAGTTCCTTATATATTTGAGAAATTAGACCTTTGTCAGAGGTTTTTGTTATATTTTTTCCCAATTTGTTGTTTCCTTTTTAATTTGGATGCATTGGTTTTGTTTGTACAAAACCTTTTTAATTTGATGTAATCAAAATTATTCATTTTACATTTTGTGATATTCTCTATTTCTTGCTTGGTCTTAAATTATTTTATTTCCCACAGATCTGACAGGTATATTATCCTATGTTCACCTAATTTACTTATAGTTTCCTTCTTTATATTTAAGCTGTTTGCCCATTCTAGATTTATCTTGGTATAGGTTGTGAGATGTTGATCTAGACCTACTCTCTCCCATACTGTTTTACAATTTTCCCAGCAGTTTTTGTCAAACAGTGGGTTATTGTCCCAAAAGCTGGGATTTTTGGATTTATCATATACTATCTTGTATAGCTTGCTTTTTAAAAAAAAGTATATCATAACTGACATGTTACTTTCAGAGCTGTCCTATTTTTCTGTGTTTCCTTCTGAACTTCTTTCTGTTTTTTGCACTTTACAATTTTTATTTTTAGTTGGAGGGAATATGGGAAAATGGGGACACTGAGCAATACAACTTCTAGATCTGTATTCCATAGATTTTTTAAAAGGTTGAGGGAGGAAGGATCCATTTGTACAAAAATATTTATAGCAGTTCTTTTTGTGTCAGCAAAGAATTGGAAATTGAGGGGATGGCCATCAATTGGGAAATGGCTGAACAAGTTGTGGTATATGATTGTAATGGAATACTGTTGTACTAAAAGGAATAATGAACTGAGCAAGAGGATTTCAGAAAAATCTTGAAAAACTTAAATGAATTGCTGCAGTGAAGTTTCAATTGAATGCAAGTTCAATGCCAGACTAAAGGAGTTTGAAAGGTGAGGTGAGAAAATGGAAGCAATACATATCAACAACTTTTTCCAAAATGAAATCTTGAGGGGAGATAGGAACAAATGATGGTTTTCTGAGAATGAAAAAAAAAAATGGGGACATGCTTATAAACAGTAGGGAGAAGCCCATGACAAAAAGACTGAAAATTAAGGAGGGGATAATGAAATGGACAAGCTTCCCTTCAAGACAGGAAAGCATAAGATCCAAAGTTATTAGTTATCAAGATTAATCTCTAAAAAGATCAAACCATCAAACTAAGGCTTTTTCTCAGTCCTCATCTTCCTTGACCTTCCAAAAAGTAATATTTTCTCCTTCAGAAATCTTGCTCTACTCTTGAGTTTTCATCATCTATCTCTCCTGATTCTTCACCTGCCTCTTTGGCCATTCCTCTCAATCTCTTTTGCTGAGACATCAATCAACCAACAAGCATTTAATAAGTGCCTAATACATTCCAAGTACTGGAGATACAAAAACAAATGTAAAATAGTTCCCACCCCTGAGGAGCTCACAATCTAGCTGAGAAAGACATACCTAGACATACTTTGGATATATACAATACATAAGATTTGGAGCTGTGAACTGATGAAACCATTCTGGAGAGCAATTTGGAACCATACTCAAAGGGCCATCCAACTTTGTATACCCTTTGACCCAGTAACACTATTTCTAGTTCCCTATCCCAAAGACAGTATCTATTGGAAGATTACAACACATAAAAAGAAGCTGAAGGTGGGGAGAGAGTTAATGGAAGAAAAGAATGCCTGTGAGGAACTGTTGAAAACCTGCAGCTGGCTGGGAAAAGATGGGTGCCCTGCTTAAATGGAAGTAGCTCTCTATTGTTCACCCCACCAAATCTAATTGGAGAGAGGGAGGGGTCCTAAGGCCAGGGGCAAGTCCCTTAACCCCACTGCCTAGCCTTCACAACTCTTCTGCCTTGGAACCAATACACAATATTGACTCTAAAACCAAAGGTAATGGTTTTTTAAAAAAAGAGGCCAGTCTGTATTTTGTCTTAAAAATGGCAGTCACTAGTTTTTTGAACTAGGAAGTCAGAACAGATCCATTTTTTAGGGTTATCACTTTGGCATGCATGTGGAGAATGGATTTAAGTGAACAAGACAGGAGGACCAAATAGGAGACTACTGCAGTAGTTCAGATGAGAAGGGACAAAGACCTGAATTGTGTCTGTGTGAGTGTAGGGAAGGGAACAGAGGATAGATAAAGAAGAAAGGTGAAGATTTGGCAGTTGACAATTGAATACGTGAGATGAGAATAGAGAATCCAAGGTAGCTCCCGTCACGTTGACCTGGACCTCTCGGTGGCATCTCAAACTCCACACATTTCTAATAGACCAGTTGCCTTTCCCCAAAGCTGGCTCCTCTTCTGACACGCCCTGACGTTCACCTAGGCTTACAACTTTAGTACTATCGAGTCCTCCATCTACAACTCCCCCACTTCTCCGCCCCGATTTGGAGGAACTTGCCAGGCCTATACCTAGGCCTGCCATTGTTGGAAACCAGGGGACAACTACCGCCCAAACTACTGTATCAACAACTCCAGCACCTGTGGGGCCAAAACCTTTCAATAGTTAGCTTGCAGCGATGCATGCTGGGAGTTGTAGTTCTAGGCGGGACCCACTGCATGCTAGGAGATATAATCCTAGGCCGCATCAACTACTTGGTTGCTGGGAGTTGTAGTCTTCAGTGCTGAGAGGGGGCACGCGGAAGAGAGTAGCGTTCCACCTCACCATACCTCTGGTCCGTCCCGCCCTGCCTTTTGCTCCAAGTCTTTGTGGCGGCGGTGTGCAGGCAGTAGACAATTGAAGTTTAGTTTCTCTGCGGACTCCCAAGAGGTCAGTCTTTGGGCATTGTTGTGGGGCGGGAGCGGCAGGGCACGCACGGCACGGAAGGGGCGGGGTCGCGCGAAGCGTGCGTGACCCTGGCGTAACCTCGGAGCCCTGGGTTTAGCGGGATTTCCGAACGTTACCGCGGTTGGGTAGGTAAGCGGGCGAGCGCGCGCCTTGGGCGGCACCGGACGAGACCGGACGGGACCAGAACCGAACCTCGCGAACAGAGGCCGAGGTGAGTGAGTGAGGCACCACTTCCTAGGGCCCCCTGCCCGAGAGCAGGCGGTATTGTTCTGGGGACGCTTCCACCCCTACCCTCCCTCCGAGCTCCCCTTTGTACGCGGGACGGGGCAGGATTCCCGGCTTTGGTAGTCGGCACCGAGGCCTGGCGCTGGAGGCATCCTACTGGAAAGCTGTAAGAGACCTTAGAAGTCTTTTAGGCCAGTTCCCTCTCTCGATAGTCGAGGAAGCTGAGGCCCAGGATCGTAGTGAGCAGGACAATGATATCAGCCTGCAGCTTCCTAAAGTAAAGGAAATTTTTTTCGCTGCCCTCGAACTGGATATTAAACATCTGCCGGCTTCGAGCAATTTTATAGGACTCCTTGTTCCCAAGTTTCTTTCATCCAGACTGCCCAGGGCTGATGGTGTCTGTTTCCAACTGTCGTTGACATCTTAATTTAAACATTTTTTCCCCATGGACAAAAATCGGCCTTTAAAAAAAATCCTTATCTTCTGTCTTAGAATCGATACCAGTTCCAATGCAGACGTGCTGTAAGGGCAAAGTTGTTGGAGTTAAACGATGTGCCCAGTATCACACAGATATAGGAAGTGAAGCTAGATTTGAACCTAGGATCTCCCATCTCTAGGCCTGGCTTTCTATCCACTGAGCCACCTAGCAGCCCCTAAAAACCCACCTCCTCAGCTATTTGTTCTTCCTCCCAGGTCCCACGGAAGGGAGCCTTGTAATGAGTCTGCATAATGTGATATATTTTACCCCATTTTACCTTTTTTTAAATTTCTCTCAGTATTACTCTTTTCACCCCTAGTTTCTTCTAGCTACTATGATAATGATAAATTTTTTTTAGAGTTACAGATATCTTCCCATATCGGAATATACGTCATTTGACCTTATTGACACCCTTAAATTTTTTTCTCTTATTTACCTTTTTGTTCTTCTCTTGAATTTTGTATTTGGGCATCAAATTTTCTGTTAAAGTCTGATCTTTTCTTCAGGAATGCTTGGAAATCTTCTATTTTAGTAAATGACCATACTTTCCCCTGAAAGAATATAGTCAGTTTTGTTGGGTAGTTGATTCTTGTAGACCCAGTAACCTGCTGTAGGGGAGTGTAATAAAAAGACAACTTGGGGAAGGGTAAAAGTTTTTGATGAAGATCCAAGAGAGTTTAGATAATATTAAATAGTAATGGGCGTAGTTGGCACAGTTATTTAAAAGCATCTAACATATTGTTCACATACAGAGAAAGCAAGTGGTAAAAATAATCCAGGGTTAAATGCCAATAGGCAAAAAGGACCAATAGGGCAAGGGCCTCAAGAGGATAGTATTGTCAACTGTAGTGTCGCAACAGAGGTACTGAACTGGGAGGGGTGTTGATGGGGAGAAATGGAGGGACTTGAACTCCATGTAAGTAAGGATGGAGAAAATATGGTTAAAGAAATGTAGCAGGGAGAAAGTGAGTCCAGAAAGGAGAAGTGATTGTGAGCAGAAGAATTTCAGAGTTCAAGGTCATGGAGATAGTATAATTATAGATAATGATAGCCACTATGTTCCTCAGAGTATTAGGAACAAAAGTAAAATAATTAAATTACTTGTCTTAAACAATGAACTTGACAACTTTTTACATAATTAAAAAATTAATATGCAGCATATGCTTTTGCTGCAATCATTTGTTTTGGCATTGTATTCACAAGTTTTTGGCATATTCTTTATTGTGAAATCATACTTTTTTCTCATTAGAGATTACTGATTGTACTTCCATTTCTGCCTCTTCCAGAACCTCTTAGGACATACAAGGGAGTTTAGGATTAAATTTCACCTTTATTAATTACTGTTATATGTAAGACACCAACCACCCAGCAGCTTCTGGGAATACAAAGGCAAAAACTGAAACAGTACCTGTTGTTAAGAAGGTTACATTCTGGTGGGGGATAGGAAGATAGAACACAGATCAACAAATACAAAATATATATTAAGTAATACAAAGTAATTTCAGGATGAAAAGAGGATTAATAGAGCAGAGGGGAAGAAACAGGAAAAGGTTCATAACTAGTGCTTTGCAACTTGAAGGTGCTATGTAAACTTTTGTATTACTAAATGCCAAGCAGATGATTTTATAGTTGATCTTATCAATGATGGAGAGCCCCTAGAGTTTATTGAGTAAATGAATGACATGGTCAGTTCTATGCTTTAGGAAAATCAGTTTGGCATCTGTGAGGTGGGAAAAGTCTGGGAGACCAATGATGAGGCCATTGCAGTAATTATAGGATCATATATTTAAAGCGGATAGAGACTTAATGGCTCTCAAGTGCTGATGAGAGGTGACAGGGGCCTGAATTAGAGTTCTCACTGTGGGAGTAAAAAGGGTATAGAGGTGAGGCATATTGTGGAAGCAGAAATGACATTTATCATCTTGTTGAATATGCTGGGTAAGGGAGACGAAGAATTGATGGCACTGAGGTTGTAAATCTGGATAACTGGGAAAGTGCTGGTGCCCTTGACAGTAATATAGAAATTTAGAAATAGGTACAGGTTTAGGAGGAAACAATGCATTCTGTTGGGTTTGAGATGTCAAAGATGGTCAAGATGCCCAGTAGGCAGTTGGTAATATGGACCTGGAGCTCAAGAGGGATATTTGTGTTGGATATATGTAGATGGGGAGGCAGCTGGGTGACTAGTGAATAGAGTACTGGGCCTAGAGTCAGGAAGATCTGAATTCAAAGCTTAACAGTTTTGTTGACCCTGGGCCAATGACTTAACTTCTGTTTGTTTTAATATACTGGAGAAGGAAATGGCAAGAAAAAGGCCCCTTAGACAGTACTGGCATGATATAATCCATGAACAGTCAACGTCTTACTCCGAGTACAAAAATATGTATATCTGGAAGTAATTTGCATCGAGATGTTACTTGAGCCCATGGAGGTTGATGAGGTCACCAAGTGAGAAGTCTAGAAATAAAAAAGAAAAAAAGGGTTAGGAACAGAGCCCTGGGAGACTCCGACATTTAATGCTGATCTGGATGATGATCTAACAAAAGAAATTAAGAAGGCAATCAGAATGGCAGGAGGAGAACCAGGAAAGCAATATCAAGAAAACCCAAAGAATATCCATCAGAAGAGAATGGTAAGAAGGGTCAGATACCTCAGAGAAATCAAGAAGTCTGAAGAATGACAAAGCTATTCAAACTTTTTTCCCTTTTTATTATGAACTTGATAGACATTAACAAATGTAATGCATTTAACATGGTAATTCCATTACTTTTCTGCTTGTTTTCATTTCTGAACTGTTTCTGTTGTATTTTATAAATATTTCATTAATAGACTTTTTCTTGTTTGTTTTTTGGCATCACTATTATGTCCCTACTACTCCTCCCCAACTCCCTTACTCCTAACAAATAAATAAATGCCCTCCTTATACCAAATAAGTAGTCAAAAAAACAGATCCATACACAGCCTGGGCCAGAAAATATGTCTCATTTTGTATTTTTTTCTTGTTCATTCTCTCAAGAAGAGGAACAATTATAATCCATCATCTGTCTTCTTGTGATTGATTATTGGAATTATCAGAGCTCTTAAAACTAAATTGTCTTTCTTTACATCACCTTTTCCTGGTTCTAAAAGGGCCATTTGATTGACCTTGGTGGCTTTGGCGAGAGCAATTTTCATTGAGATTTCAAACAAGGTTGCAGCAGATTAAGAAGACAGTGAGAGGAGAGAAAGTGGAGGCAGTAAGCATAGAATCCTTTCTTAAAGATTTGCCTGAGAGACCTCCCAGTAAACATGGCAGCAGTCTAGACGCAGGATTCTTCCTATCCTCACCACCTACTGATATAGACTACCTTAAAAAGCCAAAAAAACCAAATTCATATGAATGAAGAGGTCCTACAGTAGGGTGCAGAATTGAAGGTACATGGGATTTGGGCATTACCACACCATAAGAGGGTGAAAAAGCTTCCACCAACATGTGAGCTGATCCACCCTCCCCCTACGGAGCCAGAGTCAGAGCCAGCGTGCACTAGAATCAGTGAGTGAGTGAGGGGCACCTCTAGGTTCCTTGGCAGCTGGCTAAGACCATCAAAGACCTATCCCTGAGAGCACCTAAACTGAAACCCCAGCAGGCTAAAGAGCACAGACCGTGGGCACCTGCAGGGAGATAACACAGAGAAGGGCAGCAAACAGCAGAAGCTACAGAGACTCGAGAGCTGGCCTCAGCTCCATAGCTCCTTAGCTCCATACACAGAAAGCCTGTCCTCCTCACTCAGATTTCTGACTGGAAAGGGAAGGAAAAACAACCATAGTGATAGCAAACAGTGCCCAGGAACAACTTCCCAACACCAAGAAAAAACAAGAAGAAGGCATTGACCCAGGATCATTTTTAAGTAAGAAAAAATCCAGACTACAGAGGAAATAGAAGAGGAAATCCAAATAAATGTGCCAAAACCTTCCCCCCAAAATGGAAATTGGCCACAAGCTCTTCAAGAATTTAAATTGGAGCTTACCAAAAAGATGGAAACCTTCTGGCTAGAAAAGTGGGAAATAGTTCAAAAAGAAAATAACAGTTTAAAAGACAAGAATTCCCAATTTGAAAAACAGCTGGGAACCACAAAAAGCAGGATAGACCAAACCAAAAAGGAAAATCAAAAGATTATAGTAGAAAACCAGGCCTTAAAGACCAGAATTGGGCAATTGGAAACCAATGATCTTGCAAAACTGCAAGAATTAATAAAGCAAAGACAAAAGACATAAAACATAAAATATCTCACTGACAATATGACAGGTCAGGAAAACTGACCATGAAGAGACAATTTCAGAATCATTGATGTACCTGAAAACCCAGAAATAAACAGAAATCTTGACATACTAAAAGAAATTATCCAAGAAAACTGCCCCGATGTTCTTGAACTAGGGGGTGAAATAGACATTGAAAGAGTTCATAGAACACTCTCTACACTAAATCCTCAAAAGAAAACTCCCAGGAATGTAATTGCCAAATTCAAGAGTTTCCAAACTAAGGAGAAAATTTTACAAGATGCCAAAAAAGACAATTCAGATATCAAGAAGCACCAATCAGGATTACACAAGATCTGGCAGCTTCCACACTAAAGGATGGCAAGGCTTGGAATATGTTATTCAGAAAGGCAAGAGAATTGGGTCTTCAACCAAGGATCACCTACTCATCAAAACTGACTGTGTACTTCAAGGGGGAAGTATGGGCATTCAATAAAATAGAAGATTTCCAAGTATTTGTAAAGAAAAGACCAGAACTAAGTGGAAAGTTTGATATCCAAACACAAAAATCAAAAGAAACATGAAAAGGTAAATAAGAAAGAGAGGGCAAGGGGAAATTTTTTTATTCAAAGCCTTCTTTAAGGGCTTCAATAATATCAAATTGTTTATATCAATATATGGGGAAATGTTATTTGTAACTACACCACACAAAGAGGCACATGGGAAAGGGAGAAGAAGAATAAGAAGGAGAGGAAGAGAGTGCTAATAGATAATACCCAAACCTTACTCTCAGTGAAACCAATTCTGAGAGGGAAGAGCATCAAGATCCTTGGGGTATCGAATTCTATCTTACCCTACAGGAAAAGTGAGAAGGGAAAACTAAGGGGGGGAGAGGGTGGAAGGAGTAGAAAAAGAGAGGGAAAGAGAGGGGGGCGGGGAACTTAACTGACCCTAAAAAAATAAGAATAAGAGAACAAAAAGGGAGGGGGGAAGAAAGGGAAGCATTCTACAGGTGGGGATTAGGGGGACTGATTAAAAGCAAAACACTGGATTAAAAGGATATAGCAAAAGAAGAAAGGACAAAGCTAGGAGAGGATATCAAAATGCTGGGGAATACACAAGTGGCAATCATAACTTTGAATGTGAATGGGATGAACTCACCCGTAAAACGAAAAATCCTACCATATGTTGTCTACAAGAAACACACATGAGGCGGGTAGTTACGAACAAGGTTAGAATTAAAGGTTGGAGTAAAATCTATTGGGTCTCAACTGTGATAGAAGGCAGGAATTCTAAAGGATCCTTAGATCCTTTAGTTAGGATATCTAACAAAGTCAAAGTAAAAATAGATCTGATTAAAAGGGATTGGGAAGGTAACTACATCCTGATAAAAGGCAGTATAAACAATGAGAAAATATCAGTAATAAACATGTATGCACCATATGGGATAGCATCCAAGTTTCTAAAGGAGAAACTAGTGGAGTTGAAGGAGGAAATAGATAGTAAAACTATAATAGTTGGAGACCTGAACCTACCACTATCAAATGTAGATAAATCAAATAAAAATAAGAACAAGTTAAGAGAAGTGAATGAAATCTTAGAAAAATTAGAGTTAATAGATATATGGAGAAAAATAAATAGGGACAAAAAGGAATACACCTTTTCAGCAGCAGATGGTACATTCACAAAGATTGACCATGTACTAGGGCATAAAAACATGGCAAACAAATGCAGAAAAGCAGAAATAATAAATGCAACCTTTTTATATTTTAATGCAATAAAAATGAGTAAGCGTACATGGAGAGCCAATTCAAAAATTAATTGGAAATTAAATAATATGGTTCTCCAAAATCGGATAGTTAGAGAACAAATCATAGAAACAATAATTTCATTGAAGAAAATGACAATGAGACATCCTTTCAATATCTATGGCATGCAGCCAAAGCAGTACTCGGGGAAATTTATATCCTTAAGTTCATATATTAACAAATTAGGGAGGGCAGAGATCAATGAATTGGACATGCAAGTCAAAAAACTTGAAAGTGAACAAATTAAAAAACCCCCCAGATGAAAACTAAATTAGAGATCCTAAAAATTAAGGGAGAAATTAATAAAACCGAAAGTGAAAGAACTATTGAATTAATAAATAAGACTAGAATCTGGTATCTTGAAAAAAATAAACAAAATAGACAAAGTACTGGTCAATCTAATTTTTAAAAAAGGAAAGAAGAAAACCAAATTAACAGTATCATAGATGAAAAGGGAGACCTCACCTCTAAGGAAGAGGAAATTAAGGCAACCATTAAAAACTATTATGCACAATTATATGGCAACAAACATGGCAATCTAGGTGATATGGATGAATATTTACAAAAATATAAATTGCCTAGGTTAACAGAAGAAGAAATAGAATTCTTAAATAATCCTATATCAAAAAAAGAAATTAAACATGCCATCAAAGAACTCCCTAAGAAAAAATCCCCAGGTCCAGATGGATTCACAAATGAATTCTTGATAGTCGTAACATTCAAAAAACAACTAATCCCAATACTATACGAACTATTTGACATAATAAGCAAAGAAGGAGTTCTATCAAATTCCTTTTATGACACAAATATGGAACTGATTCCAAAGCCAGGCAAGTCAAAAACAGAGAACGAAAACTATAAACCAATCTCCTTAATGAACATAGATGCAAAAATCTTAAATAGAATACTAGCAAAAAGACTCCAGCCAATGATCACGAGGGTTATTCACTATGATCATATGGGATTTATACCAGGAATGCAAGGGTGGTTCAATATTAAGAAAACCATCTACATAATTGACCATATCAACAAGCAAACCAACAATAATCACATGATTATCTCTAGATGAAGAAAAAGCCTTTGACAAAATACAACACTCATTCCTATTGAAAGCACTAGAAAGTATAGGAATAGAAGGGTCTTTCCCCAAAATAATAAACAGTGTATATGTAAAACCATCAGCAAACATCATCTGTAATGGGGATAAACTAGAAGCCTTCCCAATAAGATTAGGAGTGAAACAAGGATACCCATTATCACCTCTATTATTTAACATTGTACTAGAAACTCTAGCTGTAGCAATTAGAGAAGAAAAAGAAATTTAAGGTATTAAAATTGGCAATGAGGAGACCAGGCTATCACTCTTTGTGGATGATATGATGGTCTACTTAAAGAATCCTAGAGAATCAATTAAAAAGCTAGTGGAAATAATCAACAACTTTAGGAAAGTTGCAGGATACAAAATAAACCCACATAAGTCATCAGCATTTCTATATATCTCTAGTACATCTCAACAGCAAGAATTGGAAAGAGAAATTCCATTTAAAATCACCCTAGGCAATATAAAATACTTAGGAATCTATCTGCCAAGACAAACACAGGAACTATATGAACACAACTACAAAATACTTTCCACACAATTACAACTAGATCTAAACAAGAAAAACATTGATCGCTCGTGGGTAGGATGAACTAACAATAAAAATTAACATCCTACACAAATTTATTTACTTATTTAGTGCCATACCCATTGAACTACCAAAAAACTTTTACTGAATTAGGAAAAAACCATAACAAAGTTAATTTGGAAGAACAAATGATCAAGGATATCCTGGGAAATCATGAAAAAGAAATGCGAAGGAAGGTGGCCTTGCAGTCCCAGATCTCAAACTATACTATAAAGCAGTGGCCATCAAAACTTTTTGGTACTGGCTAAGAGACAGAAAGGAGGATTAGTGGAATAGACTTGGGGTAAGTGACCTCAGCAATACAGTCTATGGTAAACCCAAAGACCCCAGCTTTGGGGACAAAAATCCACTATTTGATAAAAACTGCTGGGAAAATTGGAAGGCAATATGGGAGAGATTGGCGTTGGATCAACATCTCATACCCTACACCAAGATAAATTTAGAATGGGTGAATGACCTGAATATAAAGAAGGAAACTATTAAGTAAATTAGGTGAATACAGAATAGTATACATGTCAGATCTTTGGGAAAGGAAAGATTTTAAGACCAAGGTAGAGTTTTTAAAAAATCACAAAATGTAAAATAAACAATTTTTATTATATCAAATGAAAAGGGGTTTGTACAGACAAAACCAACACAAATCAAAATTAGAATGGAGGCAACAAATTGGGAAACAATCTTCATAACAAAAACCTCTGACAAAGGTCTAATTACTCAAATTTATAAAGAGCTAAATCAATTGTACAAAAAAAAAGCCATTCTCCAATTGATAAATGAGCAAGGGACATGAATAGGCAATTTTCAGTTAAAGAAATCAAAACTATTAATAAGCACATGGAAAAGTGTTCTAAATCTCTTATAATCAGAGAGATGCAAATAAAAACAACTCTAAGGTATCACCTCACACCTAGCAGATTGGCTAACATGGCAGCAATGGAAAGTAATGAATGCTGGAGGGGATGTTGCAAAGTTGGCACATTAATGCACTGCTGGTGGAGTTGTGAATTGATCCAACCATTCTGGGTGGCAATTTGGAACTATGCGCAAAGGGGACTAAAAGACTGTCTGCCCTTTGATCCAGCCATAGCATTTCTGGATTTGTACCTCAAAGAGACAATAAGTAAAAAGACTTGTACAAGAATATTCATAGCTCCATTCTTGTGGTGGCAAAAAATTGGAAAATGTGGAGAAGCCCTTCAATTAGGGGATGGCTGAACAAAATGTGGTATCTGTTGGTGATGGTATACTATTGTACTCAAAGGAATAATAAACTGGAGGAATTCCATGGGAACTGGAATGACCTCCAGGAATTGATGCAGAGTGAGAGGAGCAGAACCAGGAGAATATTATACACAGAGACTAATACACTATGGTACAATTGAATGTAATGGACTTCTCCATTAGTGGCAATTCAGTGATCCTGAACAACTCTGAGGGATCTACGAGAAAGAACACTATCCACATTCAGAGGAAAAACTGGGAGTAGAAACACCAAAGAAAAACAACTGCTTGATTACATGAGTTGAGGGGGATGTGATTGGGGACATAGACTCTAAATGATCATCCTAGTGCAAACATTGACAATATGGAAATAGGTTCTGATCAAGGACACATGTAATACCCAGTGGAATTGCATGTCGGCCATGGGAAGGGTGGATGGAGGGGAGGGAGGGAAAGAATATGATTCTTGTAACCAAAGAATAATGTTCTAAATTGATGAAATAAAATTAAAATTAAAAACAAACATAAAAAAATAAAAGTTACATCCATAATATTAAAAAAAAGAAAAGATTTGACTGAGAAAGAGGAGAAAAACAAATTGATAGTTTGTGTGATATCTGGGACCTAGTGAGAATTTTTTAGGAAAGTTGGTTTTTTCCCCCATAAACCGAGGAAGTAGATAGTATCCAGAAGGCCATGGTCTTTAATGGTATTAAGACAAATGGCCGAAGAGAGCAAGAACTGAGGAAAAAAAAAAAACCATTGGACTTAGCATTTTGAGATCATACTGTATCCTCGTGATAGTTTTAAAAGTGGTAGCATTGGAAACCAGGTGGCAAAGTCTGAATAAGTGATGGTATGACTCCTTTTTATCAGAAATAGAAAGACTGAAGAATTGAGCTGAAGGGAAGAGAGACAGAGAACAGTCAGTGGAAGGCTTTTGAAGAAATCTTAGTATGTTTAAGTATCAGGAATATTGCAAATAATGCACCTTTGTTATCTAATCTCATGGTACTTATGTTTCTTAGCTCTGAACACTCAGGACAATGGCCATGCAGATGCAGTTTGAAGCTAGTGCAGACACCTCGGTGGAAGAAGAAAATATTGGCCCACAGCCCATTTCAAGACTGGAGGTATGTACTCAAGAACTAACTCTGGAATTGTATTGCTGGATTACATCGTGTTTATCTGATGAGAAAATCACAGCTTTTATATGTTCAACTGATTATCAACCTCAGGTCAGACCCAAATTAGGGTTGCTGAGGATCTAAGAAAGGCTCTTGAATGGTCTTTTAGAAAGACTTAAGAGGCAGCTAAGGATATTTGACCAGGCCCATATCCTGGACAGGCCAAGAGGAATAGAGCCTGCATTGGACTGACAATGACTTCTTTCCTTATACTGTTTAGCCCCTTTTGGACCAGGAGTGAGTATCAAGTGCAGGATCCTGAGAGTCAGTAGGGAGGGAGGTCCTTACTACTTTTGCTAGAGTGACCAAACTGTTAAAGATCATATATTCTAGGAATGGGGGTATGTGGTGCAAAGGCACACAGAGATAGGTACATGCTACATATGTAGGTGTGTATGTATGTGTGTGTGCATGTGCATGTGTGGTGATGCGCGTATTTAAATGTCAAACGGGAATTTATATTTGTTCCTAGACGCAAGAGGGAGCCACTAGAGTTTATTGCTACCAGACGTAGTCTTATTTGAGCATAGGTTTGGAATGTTCCCTATTATAAGGGAGAAAAGGGGTGAATTTTTAAAGGGTTGGACTTGATTATTTAAGAGTTTGGTCACCAGGAATTTAATTACTAAATTCCAAGTGAATTACAAAAATCAGAATGGATCTTATGGTAGTTTATTTTATAATAAAGAGGGAAGATATTAACAAAGAGAGAAAGAGAGGAAAAAAGAGAGATCCTCTTGAGCCAGGCAGGAGTTCAGAAGTCCCTGCCAAGGGAAAGGAGTCTCAAGATGGTGGGCCTTTCTGGAGGCTGGTGCCTCCAGAAAGGCCAAAGGAAAGGGAGTCAGCCTTTTCACTCACCACGTGTCAGTACATTCAGCAGATCTTTCTGCCCCTCTTCACTAGCCTCAACTCAGCATGAAGAATTCCCCCTATCTCCACTTCCAAAAATGAAGAATTCCCCTCTCACAGGAGGTTCCCCTCCAAGTTGAACTCCCAGAAGAACTGTGTTCAGGCCCATATCTCTTTCTTTTAAAGACCTTTTTTCTTGCATCACTTCCCCTGATTTCAATTACCGCTGATCCTCTGCTATAGGACTGCCCAGAAGGCAGTTAGTCAATTCTGATTCATTACCCACTATTGCACATGTAGGTCACAGACCTCCTACTTCATGATTAAGTGGGATGTTTACACCTTTGGTGATTAGATCTAAATGGGCAGATCTTCATACTTAACTTTTAAGTACTGTGTTTGTACTTTTTGTGATTGAATCTAAAAATAGACAGGTCTCCATACTTAACTTTTAAGTAGGATGTTTACATTTATGGGGACTAAAATCTAAAAATAGATATGAATTACAATTTAAATCTTCACAATCAGAGAAGACCTAAGTACCTTCATTGTTACAATCAGGGGAGAGCCAAATCCAATCTTCACACTATTTTGCACAATTTGAAAGCTGATGGGAAGACTCCCCTCCTACTTAAAATGTCCTTCCTCACCTCGTTTGCAAGTTTTAAAAACTGGAATCTACTTACTTCAATTCTCTTTTAGGCTTTAGGACCAAAAAACCATTGTTTAATGTCAAAGCAAGAAAAGAATACTGGCACAACCCATAGTGTTGTTTTTGAAAACTATCCTCTCTTGATGATCCAGGTCAATCTCTCATATCTAAGATTTTAATTCACTATCAGTTGCCTAATGTGTGCTATTTTAATTTATTGTGATGATGCTGATAAAAATGCAGAGGGTAACAATTCATATTCCAGCACCTGATATTTTATACTTGATGACTTTTTTACAGTTCTTTGCACTATAGCACTTAATCATCCCAGCAGTTTTATATGATAGGTAGGCCAGATCTTATATCAGAATTACAAAATTGAGTTGCAAGAGACTTCAGAGAACATTTAGACTAATCTATACTGTCTAGTATACCCTGTAGCATTCCCAATAAGTGGTTATCTAGTCTTCACTGGGAACTTCTTATGTGAGTGAACCTATAACTTTTGGAAACTTCTCATTATAGTTTTGAATAGCTCTAATTACTGGGAAATTTTTCCTTAAATTTGACCTAAATCTGCCTTTTTGTAATGTCCATTGATCCTAATTCTGCCCTTAAGGACTAACTAGATCAAATCTAATGCCTCTTATACATTACTACAATATGTTCTACGTTAAATCCTTTAAATATTGGCATATGGGCACCACTCTCCATGTCTGCCTCTCACCAATCCCTAAGATGTTTTCTAGGTTAAACACCCCCAGTTCCTTTGATTGATCTTCATTCTAGTATGATATCCAGACCTCTTCACCATCCTGGTCACTGCTATCTAGATCAAAGGTCCCTGAACTCTTTTGATCCCTTCCAATAAAAATTTTTTGAGCATAGAGTACTATGTATAAATACAAATAAATGTATATACATTGGTAGGAGGTGCCAAATTCCCCCCCCCCCTTTTTTTTTAAACCTTACCTTCTGTCTTAGACTCAATACTATGTATTGGTTCCAAGGCAGAAGATCAGTAAGAGCTAGGCAATGAGGGTTAAGTGATTTACCCAGGGTCCCACAGCTAGGAAGTGTTTAAGACCATATTTGAACCTAGGACCTCCCATCTCTGGGCCTGGTTCTCAATCCACTGAGCCACCCAGCTGCCCTCTTTTTGTTTTGTTTTTAACGTACTAATAGTTAATGTGACAGTGGATAAAGAGCTGGCCTAGAAGGTCAAAAGATTAGGTTCTAGTTCTGTCTCTGACTCATACTGAAAATTTAACTTCTAGCTCTGGGCAATTCTCCTAAGACTCCAGTGCAGAGAAGGTGCCAAACTGCATTGGTATATGGAGGGGAATTTTCTTCACCAGGGTTTATCACACCAATGAAAGCATTGGTCTACATGTTGGTGAAGACGTGGCATGTGTGCCCTGGTGGCATGGAGGGGGCTGCTCTGTTCCCCCTCTCCATCATTACTGAGGACATTTTTCACAAGCCTCGCCCCACTGTCCAACAATTGAATACAAGTAATTCCTCCACTTTCTGGGATAATGGGGGAGTGGGAGTGGGGGTGGGGGACTCGCAGGAGGCTTGAAGGTACAGTTTGGGCACATGCTTTCTAAAAGGTTTGCCAGTGCTGATCTAGACCCTGTATTTACTTGTATTACTATACTAATAATGAAAAACCTTATGAAACTTAGACAAAAATAAATGAGAGATAAAGGTGAAATATTATCTGATTGTAGAGTTGATAGGAACCCCCAAGGTAATTGTATAGAGAAGTGAAATGATCCCATGTACTTTAAGAAAATCTTGTTGGTAGCCCCAGAGAGGCTAGATGGAGGAGAAGAGAGAACTTAAAGGATCTTGCAGTAGTGCAGGTGAGGGATAGGACTGACTGTATAAGAAGCAAGAAGGTTGGATGTGAGAAGTGTTGGGAGACAGAAATTGACAAGATTTGATATTTGATTGAATAGATGTAGTAAAGAGCCAAAGATGACACCATTCTCCTAAATATAGCTAACTTGGTTATTGAGGTAACATAGTGGATAGAATGCCAGGCCTAGAGTGGGAAGGACCTAGGAGATACTTCCTAGCTGGGTGAACCTGGGCAAGTCACTTAACCCTATTTTCCAAACTGGAGAGAGAGAAAGAGAAAATGAATATATACCTGAATGATTAATTATAATGTCAAGAGAGCTGTGAAGATGTGAAGAGCTGGCTGCTATAATTACTTAGCAGTCACATTATAATTGATCTGAGGAGATCATAAACCAGTTCTGAAGAAGTAGAAGGGAGGACATTGGAAATTTGCAAGAAAGAGATGGGAGATAGATTGGAGAATATACAGGTGGAGTTGTATTGGAGATAAGGCCCATAATTGACTGTTGTGTAGTTCCAAATTGCCCTCCAGAATGGGTGGATCAATTCACAACTCCACCAGCAATACATTAATATCCCAACTTTGCCATATCCCCTCCAGCATTATTTTCCATTGCTGTCATGATAGCCAATCTGCTAGGTGTGAAGTGATACCTCAGAGTTGTTTTTATTTGCATCTCTCTGATTATAAGAGATTTAGAACACCGTTTCATTTGCTTATTAATAGTTTTGATTTCTTTAACTGAAAATTGCCTATTCATGACTCTTACCCATTTTTCAATTGGAGAATGGCTTGATTTTTTGTACAATTGATTTAGCTCTTTATAAATTTGAGTAATTAGACCTTTGTCAGAGGTTTTTGTTATGAAGATTGTTTCCCAATTTGTTGCTTCCCTTCTAATTTTGGTTGCATTGGTTTTGTTTGTACAAAAACTTTTTAATTTGATATAATAAAAAATATTTATTTTACATTTTGTGATTTTTTTTTCTAGCTCTTGCTTGGTTTTAAAATCTTTCCTTTCCCAAAGATCTGGCATGTATACTATTCTGTGTTTACCTAATTTACTTATAGTTTCCTTCTTTATGTTCGTCATTTACCCATTCTGAGTTTATCTTGGTGTAGGGTGTGAAGTGTTGATCTCTCCCACACTGCCTTCCAATTATCCAAGCAGTTTTTATCAAATAGTGGATTTTTGTCCCAAAAGCTGGGATCTTTGGGCTTATCATAGACTGTCTTGCTGAAGACTTGCTTACCCCAAGTCTATTCCACTAATCCTCCTTTCTGTCTCTTAGCCAGTACCAAATTGTTTTGATGACCACTGCTTTATAATACAGTTTGAGATCTGGAACTGCAAGGCCACCTTCCTTCACATTTTTTTTCCCATGATTTCCCAGGATATCCTTGATCTTTTGTTCTTCCAAATGAACTTTGTTGTGGTTTTTTCTAATTCAGAAAAAAAGCTTTTTGGTAGTTCAATGGGTATGGCACTAAATAAGTAAATTAATTTGGGTAGGATAGTCATTTTTATTGTTAGCTAGTCCTACCCATAAGCAATCGATGTTTCTCCAATTGTTTAGATCTAGTTGTAATTGTGTGGAAAGTATTTTGTTCATATAGTTCCTAAAAAACATGGTTAGATGCCACAGAGTAGGTGGCAATGCCTTAACCGTATGTGTGTTGTAAAGGCTACTAGAACCTCTTCCATCCTTATCAAGGGGAGTGCTAACCTTCTCCCCTTTCCTACAACACTACACTAAGCCTCTCTTGACAAAGACTAGAATTGCATTCACTTTCTCTCAGTTGCACTGCTTTCTCATTGAATTTATAGCCCGCTAATCTTCCCAGATTTTTTTATGCACACTGCTGTTTAGCTACACATTTCTCATCTTGTATTTGTGAAGTTGATCTTTTTTACCCCAGTGTAGAATTTTTCATCTCCATTAAAGTTCATCTTATTTGATTTGAATTTTCTAGATCTCTAGATACTAACTTCTTACTTTTCAGTTGTCAGATAAAGAAACTAAAATCCAAAGACTTTAATGACTTGTGTGAGGTCACCCAAACTCAGAGATCTGGGCTTCTAGCTCAGGAGTTTTTTGTTTTTTTTCCCCTACTGCTCCTATAACTTCTGTTTTTAAAAAAAAATCCTTACCTGTTTTAGTATGAATTCTAAGACAGAAAAGCAATAAAGGGTAGGTAATTGGGGTTACATGATTTGCGGATGGTCACACAGCTAGGAAGTATCTGAGGCCAGATTTGAATCCATTAAGTTTAGTCTGTACTAAGTTTGTAAATATTTTGAGTTTTACTGACCATATTGCTTATTTTCAACTATGTGTCCTAACTGGGCTGTACTTCTGGAACTAAGGATTTCTCAGTCCTTAATTGCTAATACTTGGTTCTAGCTTTCTTCTGTAGCTATATTGTGCTTTTCTAAACAAGTAATAAGGGCTAAATATTTAGTTTGCTCTGTGGAAGTGCTTGTTCTGAAGGGTTAATGATAAAGCCTTTTTAAATGGTTCTCTTCCCTTGTAGCAATGTGGCATAAATGCCAATGACCTGAAGAAATTGGAAGAAGCTGGATACCACACAGTTGAGGCTGTTGCCTATGCGCCAAAAAAGGAACTAATAAATGTTAAAGGCATTAGTGAAGCCAAAGCTGATAAGATCCTGGTAAGCACTATTCCATTGAACCAGGGAGGCATTAATGGACTTTTCATTTGTAATTCACTGTGGAATTTGAGGGCTGTGTCAGTTGTTAAAGCTATCAATGTAGTAGATTGGTTAATTCTAACTTGTTATTAGTCCATGCAGGATAAGCCATGCCCTCAGTCAACTTCCCCATTAGGAATTCTGATGACCTTCTTACTGCTCTCATGTATCTGTTGATTTGGGTTCTGAAAAAGCTATCTCCTCCCTTTGGGGCTCCTTGTAATTTGCTTTCTAAGTATAATACTCTAAGGATTATAGATTGAGTTTGGTGTCTGAGTTGCATAAAGCTCTCTAAGCCTCTAAGAGGGAAGAATACCACAAAATAATTATAATTCTTGTCTCTAATCTTCCCAATGGCAAATAAAACATCAAATATATCTTATCTTTCTGGGTATTGTGGCCTCACAGTTTAGAAAGCCATTTATTGATTTAATATCTGAATCTTGTATTCATTAAGTTCTGTATGGGTGTAATTCATCAATCAGGTCTTAGAGCCTGCACTACTTCTTGATAGTGAAAGGGGAATGTGATTTAAATGTCCCTGGTTTCATTCACCTTAATAAACTATGACAAATGGCAGTCTTCCCTAACTGACTGCAGGTGAGGTAGCAACTTAATAATCCTTAACATTTACATAGTATATTACATTTTAAAGATTCCTCTCATATCTGTTACCTCTTAATCCTTATAATTAACCCTGGTGGGGCTCTCTTTTTTTGATGGTGGAGCTATAACCCATCATGATTGGGTGGTTTACCCAAAGCCATAGTCAGTCACTGGCAAGTAGGTTTAAACCTGCCTATTGGCTCTGGTACACCTTTCACTACATTTTGCTTGCGCCCCCCCCCCCCCCCCCCCCCCCCGTTGGTGTCCCTTCACTGTTTTCACCTCTTTGATCCTGTTTCTAGTATTTTAAATTTTCATTTCTAACAATATACTTCAGTATTGAGTAAAATAACTTAGAAGCAAAAAGCTCATGGTAGAGATGAAGCAGCCTGAAACATAACAAATATAAATGTGAAGGAAGAAACAGTAAAAAAAAAATCTAGAATACATAACTATACATATGAATACATAACTAAAAAGATGGTGCAGGCCTTTAGTGAAAGTAAAGGCTAATGGTAGACAACCTTAGTGTTGCACTGCTATTTTCATGGTGTCAAGAGAAATTGAAGGACTCCAGAATGGGCAAGAATGCTAGATTGAAATCCACATTGTATAAAAGCATTCTAAAATCTATACGATTATAGGTCCATTTGAGTTATAATGACTCCAAATAATTATATTTTATTTAAATGTGTGTGTTCCTTCAGTATTTTATGTCTATATAGCATATAGCTTATCAATATTTTAGTCTTATATTATGAAAACATTTTCCCATTGGCTATACTTCTAACTTCAGAGATATCCCCTTTTGCCTTACAAAAATTTCAGAAACATAATTTAAAAATCAAATCTTTAGTACTAATATTCACTTTAAGACCAATTCTCCTTATCAACATGATGTTTCTGCATTTAATTTCTTTCCCTGCCATAATCTTTGAAAGAATTCTGTCAAATTATCAAATAGATAGTTCACTTGATTACTACATGCTCATTTAAGAGCACACACATATATTTAAATAAACTAGTTAATTAAGCAGGCATTTATTAAGTACCTGCTGTGTTCAGAGAACTGTACTGTATATCTGGGGAGACTGAAACTTTATCTAAGACAGAGTCCTTGCCCTAATAGATTACAGTATAAAAGGAGGAAATGATACACCCATAAATATTTTACACAAGTGCTTAACAGAGGTATAAGACATGTTAGGTCTAGGTAGGGGAAAGACCATGACTGATCTGGAAGGCTTCAAGGAGAAAATGGCATTTTAATTCAGTTTTAAAGGACAAGTAAGAATTCAATAGGAGGAGATGAGAGAAAGGCATTCCAGGCCAAGCAAATGCAGGAAAGCAGAGAGAATGTATGTAAAATAAAGCATAATTCAGTATGGCTTAAGCAAAAGAAGAGTAATAGTATGAGGAAAAAAGTTAGAAAGATCAGTAGCTCAAAAAAAATTATAATTATAATGACTAAGCTTGATCATGAAGACTAATTATAATGACTAAGCTTGATCATGAAGACTAATTATAATGACTAAGCTTGATCATGAAGAAGAGATGAGACATACTGTCCTGTCCCCAGTCTCCTTCCCCCCCCCCCCCCCTTTGGAGACATAGCACATGCTTGTCAGGCTCAGTTACTGGTGAGCTGCTTCCCCCTCCCCCATCACTTTTTGTTATTCATTGGAGTTATCTTAGGAAAGATGCTGGAGTGGTTTGCCATTTCCTTTTCTTTAAAAAAATTGTTAAAATAAATGGGCTCTGATAGAACAGGGGAAATGAAGGTGGTATAAAAACGAAAGATCAACAAAATTTAGTTTTAAAGGTTGAAAGTGCATTACCAAGTTCTGTAGACCCTTAAGAACAGATTTTTGTTGTGATTAAATCAATACATAAACCCCTCCTACTCCAACAGATTAGTCTGACCCTGATATGAAAGATAAATTGAAGAAGAAAAAGAGAGTAAGGATAGGAACCACTATCGGGATGCTATTGCAGTGGTCCATGCTAGAGTCCAGAAGGGGCTGGTATATGGGTAGAGAAGGGGATGTGAGAGAGATTACAAGGGTAGAATCAACTGGACTTGCCAATTCAGTGTATAAGAGAAGTAAAGGGGAGAGGGAAAAGACAAAGATAATGCTAAGATTTTTGACCTTGGGAACTTGGGTAAATGTTAGTGCCCCTGGCTAGCATCAAGTCAAGGGGAAGAGATTTAGGAAGATAATAAGCTCAGTTTGGGATTGTTGAATTGGAGGTACTTCATCTGGGTGAAGATGCTTAGGTGCTTTGCAGACAGGGCTAGAGCTCAGGAAAGGAGTCTGGCCTGGAGATGCAGGGTTAGGAGTTATTTGCATAGATGTGATAGCTGCAGACATGGTAGTGAGCAAGATTGTCAATAGACTGTAGAAAGAGAAGAGGGCCAAAGATAGAAACTTAGCAATCATTCACCTTAAGGGAGCTAGCAAAGGAGCAATTGAGTGAAGAAATCTCTAAAATCAAGAGTCATAGAATCCTAGGTTTAGAAGTGAAACAGAAACACTTGAGAGTCTACCCCTTCCCTCCTCATTTTTACATGTAAGGATACTGAGTTCAAGAGAGGGGAAGCTATTTGCCCAAATTCACAAAGGTATTAAGTGAGAGAATTGGGATCTGACTCCAGGTTCATGGCAACTAGGTACTAAATGCTGGGCCTGGAGTCAGGAAGACCTGAGTTCAAATGCCACCTCTAACACTTACCAGCTGTGTGACTCTGGGCAAACCACTCTAGTATCTTTGCCAAGAAACCTCAAATGAGGTCATGAAGAGTTGGACACACCTGAAATGCCTGAACCACAGTAATAAGACTCAACAGTACCCCGCCTGCCTCTGATACTAAATCCAGCAAATACCTTTCAAGCAGTAGTAAATAGATTTCCTTGCTGTCAAGGAAAATGAAGACTGAAAAAAAAATGGTCATTAGGTTTGTCAGTTAGAAAGTCATTGGTGTCCATCAAAAGAACAGTTTGGCTTCTTCATAGGAATTTCTCTTTCTTGATCCTTCAATACTGAAGCATTGTTCCAGTTCTTGCTTTGGTTATTTAATAGAACTCAATAGATGGAGATATTGAGAGAGAGGCAGTGTAAGCAATTCCTAATTTGAATCATAAGTGTAAAGATGTTACCTTCCCTTGAAATGTGGAGTTAGTATTGCTATCAATTAAATGTTTGTTGAAATAATGCTAATTGAAAATAAAAAGGTTCCAAGTACTTAGTGCCTCATTAAAAGAATATTTGTAGTATTGACTGGGCCAGCAGGGGTCTGTGAAAAGCATTTGCTCCTTATCTCTGGGCACCATCTTCTGTCAATGAGCAAATTTCAGCAGGGGAGCTTCAGATGTGCCACATAAGACCTCAGATGTGCAAATCAGATTGCCACTTTGCTTTATTAAATGCATAAATCCAAATCCACCAAATGAATATGTGCAAAATTATTGTGGTGTCAGTATAGATTGACCTATCTGTACTTACAGATGTTTACATTGATGTCAACTATTTTATTCTATGAATGCCTGAACAAGGACCAGGCTTGTGTTGTTTGCTTTTGGGTGGCAGGATTGATGGCTTGTCTGTGCACTATTAAGACTTTTCCCTTTTTAGGGTCTTTGGGCCCCAGACTTTCAGAAGTAGCACAGTTATTGCAGTGTCCATCTGAGGAATGCATTAATATCCTGGAAATCCTTTTTTTTTTAAATTGCTTCAAAAATATAAAAACTTGAACTCAGAGTAGTTAAGAGAGATGTTAAAAGACTATGAAATAGCTACCAGATTCTTTTTATTTCCAAAAATTTATCTCCAAAGTCTTAAGAATTTTCAATTTGAAGTTAAATTAATTTTTCTTTTAATAATTTGTCAGCCCATTAAGTTTATCATGACTAACAATTAGCACAGTAAATTTCTTAGTATTTCATATTGATTCTTCCCTATCATGTCCAAGATTTTGAGAGTCTTATTAAAGTGTCTACAACTTATGTCTCAATACTTGTATTCTGCTTGTCTCACAAAAGATAGAAAATAGATTTTGAAACTCAGAAACAAATCAAGAAATTAGAGACACTTCTCTCTCCCAGGTGGATGTCTTCATTCTGATCTTCAATTTGGAGAGACCATTAGTTCTCTTCCCCACCCATGATATCCCTGCTTGTCTCAAGTACAGCTTTGGAATGACTTAACTTCCCATTTCCATTTTTGCCAGGCTGAGGCTGCTAAATTGGTCCCAATGGGTTTCACCACTGCAACTGAATTTCATCAGCAACGGTCAGAAATTATACAGATCACTACTGGCTCCAAAGAGCTCGACAAACTTCTCCAAGGTGGTAATCTCTTAGCTGTGTATTATAAACTATTGTAGGGGAGGGGGAATAGCAAGTAGAACAAAGGGAGATCCTTGAAAGTATGCTGTGGATTGTCTGTTTCCTTGAGGACCATGAAGAGGACTTCTGTGGTGCAAGAGTAAAGATCCTGGAAGGAAGAACCTGATATTCTATATGAAACACAGGATGCCTGTGATTTCGGGGATTATTGGAAAATCAGTTTTATCAATCAACAGTCATTTATCAAATGCTTTATGGAAGGCACTGTTATAGGCACTGGGGGATACAAAGACAAAACTTTTTTTTAAACTAAAGAAATCAGTTGTATAGTTTAATATTTTAAGAAATTCAGAGCTTGTATGAGTCAGTATTTTCAATTAAAGCCTCTCACTGTCATTTTAGACCTGAGGCTGAAATATTGTGACTGCTTAAAATCCTATTCAGTTTTTCTGCCCTCATCTTGTGCTTTAGGGTACTGTATAGAGTCAGATGACCTGGATTTGAATCCTGGCTCTGTTACTTACTGCCTACTTGGTCAAGTTATTTCCTTAATTTCCTCATCTTTAAAATGAGAGGGATTTCATTACATCATCTCCAAGGTCCCCTTCAGTTTTTAGTTCTATGATGGTTAGAGTCACTACTGCATATGGTAGAAGTTAATCAATGAAGCTCCTCAGGGAGCTAGTTATCCTGCATCTGTTTACTCTTAAAAAGAATATTGTTTTTCCAAGTTGCTATCTGGTCAGGTCTACCTTTTCCCATTTCCTTATCTACTCCATCACTACTTTCTTTTTCATTCTTCATTTACCTAATTGTTGAGGGCTGCTATTAAATGTATTACATACCTCTGCCTCTTGGGCTACCAAAGTATCCTGGATGGATGGGTGCAGATTTTCATGATCTTAATTCCACACCTCTCTTATCCCATCTTCTAGATGGACCTAAATTCCCAATTTAACTTTTAATGTAGTATCTTTTATTGACCCTTTAGGTGGGATTGAGACTGGTTCCATCACAGAAATATTTGGTGAATTTCGAACTGGAAAGACACAAATTTGTCACACATTGGCTGTAACTTGCCAGGTGAGTAAGTGTGTTCCTGCCAGGTCCTGGATTCTGATCCTAGCTTTTACCTTCTAATGTCTCTGGGCCTCAGTATTCTTATTTGTTAGATGACAGAGTTGAACTGGGAATGATATCTAAGATTCCTTATAGTTCTATAATCCAATGATCCCACAACCCTAAATTATCAGAAGGGGATGATAATACAATATTTGTTATTAGTAACATCATGCTTAGAGATGTAAATTAATTATAAACCGAGTAAATTCTGTCCAAAGCAAATAAAAGGAGAGTTGGGTTTGTTAGTATAAAAGTTGACTTTCTTCTAAGTGGACCTGAATGGGCTTTTTTGACTCCATGAAGATTATGCTAAGGAACATGGTAGGAAATTGAGACAAAGGCAGATTCAGCAGCTATGGGACAAAAAAACCCCAGAGATAGGGAGAAAGAGGTGGAATGAACTTAACATTGGCATCTCCTTTTGCTTTGAGGTCCACCAGGCAAGCCATATGAAACTGAGTATTTCTAAAAAACAAATATCACCCACCAAGAAGTTAGCCTACTAAGATCAGCAAGTCTTCCAAGATAAATTACTTTTAATATCCACCTGCCTGTCCTCACTAAACCCATTTCTTCATCAGTAAACTGGGGACTTTTTAGGAGAAATTACATTATCTTCAACTTCTGTTCCTTCTACCAACCATGCATGTATAGTGCTGGGTGATGTGGCAGAAGACCTGCTAGCCTTTAGAGTTTGGGTTTCTGCTTTAAGGTTGGAGAAAGCCATTCAGAGTTTCTGAGAACAAAAGGAATATGATTAAAGGGCTTTTTGAAAGGAAGATTATTCAGGCAGTAATGTTCAGTTCAGCCATCATGCATTAATTGATAATTTGCTAGGTGTTGGAGTTACAAAAGCAAAAACAAAACAGTCATAGAGCTTACACTGTATTAGGAAGATAGAGCATATCATTTACCAGCAAGTATTAAGTGCCTGTGGCACCAGGCATATAAATAGAGAATGAAACTATCCTAGAGGATGTAATGAGTACATAAAAAAACATAGGCACAATAAATAAATAAGAATAGATACAAAGTAGTTAAATACAAAGTATTTTGGGAGGGCAGGCCTACGTAAGTAAAAGATAATTTTTTAAAATTTATTTATTTATTTTTAAACCTGTATTGGTCCCTAGGCAGAAGAGCAGTAAGGGCTAGGCAAAAGGGGTTAAGTGACTTACCCAGGGTCACATAGCTAGGATGTGTCTGAGGCCAGATTTGAACTCTGGACCTTCTGTTTCTGGGCCTGACTCTCAATCCACTGAGCTACTCAGCTTCCCCTAGTAAAGATAATTTAAGACAAGACTGATAACAGGGAAGATCCAGAAGTCAATGTAACTGTATCATAGTTTAAATTGAAATATGCCAGGGAATAGAGAAATAAATTCCATGAATATTGTATGTTTTCATAAAAGCCATTTTTAATACAATCTGCATGGATGTACCCAAAGTGCAAAAGCCACCAAGAAGTGTTGGTGATATGACTATAACATAATAAGATTGATTTCTAAATACCACATGAGAAAGGTAAGTCTTCACCTCTTACTTAGCTATTTCAGCTCACTTAAAGGTCATTTTGAAACTGAAAATTTCCCTCCTTGCTTGCCCCAATATTTTATTTGTTACAAACCAAAAGTAATCATTTTCTCCTGGATGACAGCAAAATGAGAATTTCAGTGACAGTCTGACCTTCAAATTAAAAATTTTATTTCATAATTAACTTCCACTGTTCATTTGATAAGATGGGCTAAGCCATTTTTATTTCTCCTCGTATGTGATTCTGATCAGGAAAGGGTTTGGGGGGTGGAGGGAAGGAGAGTGGTAGAAAACCTTGAGAATAATTTAGCAGAACTTGAGGAAAAGGAACAAAAAGCTATAGACACTCCTGTCATTGCCCAAGGTGCCATTTGAAAATTGGCAGCTGGGGGGAAATAAAGCCATTTAAAATGACACCCTTAATACCAGGGTATCGTTTATAGGTCTTCTGGCATTATATGTGACCTTTTAAATAGTAATGTTTTCCCCACGTTGTTTTGACAGGGATTCATGCAGAATAAATATTTAGAGTACAGTACACCCTGTCCACGGTTGCCATGGCAACCAAGCATGTCATGCTGACGTTCTAAAGTTGTATAAACAGAATCCCAGGCTGGGAATGTTTACCGAATGGTCAGCTTATGTCTGCCAACAATAAAATGAAGCAAAATTCTCATGTAAACATATCCTGTCTATAAAAATAACAGAGTACTCATAGACAACTGAATACCTAACTTTAAGCCTTTGATTTTTTTCCAAAGAATATTAATGCGAAGATCTTAAGTGAATAATAATGGCTATTCACATTTTTGGAGTAGTGTAAGAATTATTATCCCTGTTTTAAAATAAGGGAAATGAAGCTCAGGGAGGGGAAGTGGCCTGGCCCTGGCCATGAAGCTGATTTGTCTCAGAGCCAGGAAAGCAGTACAATGCCCTGGAGAATCTGAGGACCTAGGTTCAAATTCCACTCCACTACTTACTCTATGGGAACTTGGACAAATCATTTACCTCCCTAAACCTTGATTTCTTAAACTAGAAAATGAGGGGTTTGGACTGATGACTCTCCATGTCTAAATCTATGGTCCTATAAACTCCCAATGCCACGTTGTTCTTTTCTTTCCTTCTGTCATCCTGCCAATAATAGAGAGAGGGCATGGATAGTTGTCCTGAGATCTATGGGCACATCTGAGCAGTTTTTAATGTATTCTTGGTACTCTACTTTCCTTAGCAACTTAGTGACAGGAGAACCCTATGGGGCAGTGGACCTCTCCTTTATAGTGGAATTGTGTAAAAAAGACAAGCTCCATTTGAGATAGTAAACAGCACATAGATTGTTCTTATTTGTACCAGTTTAACTGCTTCAGACTTAGAGAACTGTGATGTCTGCCACAGCATTGTAAGGCAGGTATGAAGGGGACAGAGATGTACCCCAGTAGCCCCTGGGGAAGTCCTAAATGGCACCCTCTGTGACATCTATTCTCTCTTGTTCTCTTCCTAAGGTGGCACCCCCACACTTTTCTCTGTTCTGCCAATATTTTAAGGGTTCTGTTACCATTTCTTAGACATTTCTAAACCCTACTAGGGACCCTCATTACCAAACTCTACTCAGGGAAGTAGAGCTTTACACTGTTGTGAGTTGGTAGCTAGTGCTAGCACATTCCTAAGCTGATGTACATAAAATCAGTTGTAGGATGATTCAAGGGTCCTCAAGTGAATGGTCTCCAAAAAGAATTTTGGAGAAACAGTCTAGAAGTAGATCATGGCCAAGCCCATTGCTTCTTATGGGGCCCCTAACTTAATCTCCTCTGCATTAACAATATTTATACTTCAATATGTTACAAGATTTATTATTTCAGTAAGTGAAAAGATCTATGATTTTGTTTATCCACATTTTTCTTCCATTGACACAATGTAACTAGCTCCTTGATGCCTTGGGATGGTTTCATCTGTTGCCATAGCCAAAAAAAAAAATTAATCACTTGGTGACCAAATAGTTGATGAGTCTATCAGAACTTTCCAGGCACAAGTTCTCAAATAACAGATTTTAAGGCCCATTTTAAAAATGCTCCATTGTCATAGTCTGTAAGAACTGAAGTGCAATGCCACTATGAAAAGGTATATGTGGGGGGCAGCTGGGTAGCTCAGTGGATTGGGAGTCAGGTCTAGAGACAGGAGGTCCTAGGTTCAAATGTGGCCTCAGACACTTCCCAGCTGTGTGACCCTGGGCAAGTCACTTAACCCCCATTCCTAGCCCTTACCACTCTTCTGCCTTGGAACTGATTCATAATTTTGACTAAGATAGTAAGTAGGAGTTTTCAAAACAAAACAGAGAGAACACCACTAGCAATAAAAACTTTATTTTGTCACTGTCAAGTAACATAATATCAATTCCTTAACTATGAACAAATGATGATCCTCTGTGCTGGCTAAAGTGCCTTACAAATCCTTTTATGATTTTCTTAGGCAAATTCTTCAGTATGGGCTGGGTCATGAAACATTCCAAGTCACTTGACCCCCATTGCCTAGTCCTTACCACTCTTCTGCCTTGGAACCAATACAAAGTATTGATTCCAAATGAAAGGTAAGGGTTTAAAAAAAAAAAGGTATATGTGGTTCTTAACAATTGTAACAAGGTAAGCCATAGTTGTTGGTTGGCCTTGGGCAATTTAATCTCAAATATCAGAAATTCTTGGCTGTACTTTATTCTTACTATTGTTTACTTTTCATTTTCTTTAGCTCCCCATAGATCGAGGTGGTGGTGAAGGGAAGGCCATGTACATTGATACGGAGGGAACTTTCCGGCCAGAGCGATTGCTGGCAGTAGCTGAAAGGTAGGCCATTGTTCTGAAGGTGAAAACTGTCTGACTGAGATATTTAGCATCTCATTAATCACCAGGGTTGATTCAGCTCATCTAAATGACTAGTCCTTTGGCCTCCCTTGACTTCTCTGGGAGTGTCCCTCCCAAAGATTTTCAGATGTCATTCTTGATATAAGATGACTTTCTCTATAAAAGGTGGGCTTTTTTGATCAAGGAAGCCTCTGCTTCTCACCTAGAATTTTCAAGTGAGCCCATAAGGTTATTCTATCTCTGTCACCTAGAATCAATTCATGGTCATATCCAGAATCATTTTTTTCTTGTCACTTTTAAGTTTCAGAAGTGAATTGGAATTCCTGTTACATGGCAGTTTCTTTAGACCCAGATCCAAATTGATACAAATGCAGCTGGTTACTGCCTTGCAGCTATGGGGTTTATGGTGAAAAGGCGACTGAGATTTCCTCAGATTTAGTAGGGAAGTTTATATTTTCCTCTCTTTGTCTCTTAGTCTGAGTCTAAGCCGTAAGGCAGTATAACTGAGGCACAAATTAACAATGGGCTGTGGTTGCATCATTGCAGGCTCATCTCAAATCCCAGAATTCCATGGCAGGTCAAGAAACTAAGACAGTTTTCCCCTTGGTGATTTTTGTTTTATGGAGATGTATATTTCGGTACTAGATTATACCTCCTTTAGTGAGAGTTTCCATGAAGATCCAGATCAGAGATCATAATTGGAGAACTTTGTTTAGTCATCTGGAATTTCCCTTTAGCATATTACTTTGGCAAGCATTCATAAGTAGGGAGCAAAGTTTTGGAAATTTGTTCATTAAGACCATTTGGGGGGTATTGTTTTAAATAAATTAATAAATATGTTTAAAAGACAAGTTTAATTTTTAATAAAGTAAATATTGATAGATATAGGGGGCAATCTGGTAGCTCAGTGGAATGAGAACCAGAGACAGGAAGTACTAATTTTAGGTCTGGCCTCAGATACTTCTCAGCTATGTGACCCTGGGCAGGTCACTTAACCCCCATTGTCTAGCTCTTATCACTCTTTTGCATTGGAACAAATATGCAGTGTTGATTCTAAGATGAAAGGTAAGGGTTTAGAAAGAAAGAAAGAAAGAAAGAAAGAAAGAAAGAAAGAAAGAAAGAAAGAGAGAAAGAGAGAAAGAGAGAAAGAGAAAGAGAGGGGAGGAAGGGAGGAAGGGAAGAAGGAAAGAAGGAAAGAAGGAAAGAAGGAAAGAAAGAAAGAAAGAAAGAAAGAAAGAAAGAAAGAAAGAAAGAAAGAAAGAAAGAAAGAAAGAAAGAAAGAAAGAAAGAAAGAAAGAAAGAAAGAAAGAAAGATTAATTGATAGATTATAGTGCATACAAACAAAAGTTGAAAGGGTTCCCAAAATCAGAAAGTCTAAGAACTGTAGCACTAGAGCAGTGATGGTGAACCTTTTAGAGAAGCAGGTGATGTGAGAAATATCCTCAGGCATGCTTGGAGAGGGGCTTTCTAG
Organism: Monodelphis domestica; assembly: GCF_027887165.1. Lineage (NCBI taxonomy): Eukaryota > Metazoa > Chordata > Mammalia > Didelphimorphia > Didelphidae > Monodelphis > Monodelphis domestica. Next base: position 203,251,193 of record NC_077227.1, read on the forward strand.
TAACAACTCTGGCAAACTCAGTGTGATGGCGTGTGTGCCCACAGAGAGGGCTCTGAGTTCTCCCCTTCTAGCACATGTTCCATGTGTTTGCCACCCCAGCACTAGAAGATTTCAATACTTTGTATAAAGCCTAAGGAGAGTTGAGTCTCATGTTAGGGTCTGGGGAAGGGGAAGTGAAGGGAGCTCTCAAAGTAATCTCTAATGATGAGGGGAAGCATGGTGCACTTGACTCAGAGTTAGACAAGAGACCTGGATTTGAATTCTGGCTCTGACACTCAGTTGCTAGCAAGCTGCTTCACCCCCAGTGAGCATTTGTACTGGCCACTTTCCCAGGGGAAAGCATTTGTCATCCTTAAAGTGCTATATTAATGTGAGCTTGTGTTATTCATTGAGCCTTTATTATAGTCATTCCTGCCTGTTAGGAAAATTTTTCCTGCTTGAATTTCATAAGTATATGTTAATTGTATATGTTGTGAACCCCTATCAGATAGTTCCTCAAGATGGGCTTTTTTGTAAGTAAGGTCCAGGGTCTGCTTTAAGCTAATATATGATTGTGTTTCACGGCAGAAGCAATGAAAGTGCCACAATTAATACATTTGCCAACACTGCTTAAGGAGAACCTGTTATTTATGAACATTAACCCAATTCAGGCTATTATGACATAATTTCCCTATGTTGTATGACTGCCCTATCTCAGGGAACCACTCTAAGTTCTCTTATCCAGAGAAAGAGCATCCCCTTGTGGTGGTAAAAGGGTATTTATCCCCAAGATTCCAGATGCCTGGAGCCCAGGATCCTGGAGAGAAAAATGCTCTCCCCTCCCAGTGAGCCTGCTGTGGCCCATGTAAGGTGAGAGCATCCTCCCTACCCCAGCTCGTCTCAAGAGTATTTGCTGAGTGAGGAGCATGAGGGGAAAGTAGAAGCCACATCATTTATTTCCATCCCCCTTACCAGGAGCTTCAGTATGGAATATTTTGTCCAGATCAAAGCATGCTGTTTCTCACTTTAGCTTATTTGTGTTTGGGGGATGGGGGCTGTTCTATGAGGATTCTCTTACAATAATGACCGATATGGAAGTATGTTTTGTATAACACTTGTAGAACTCAGATCAAATTGCATGCATCTCCAGGAGTGGGGAAGGAAGGAAGAGAGACAGACAGACAGACAGTTTGGATCTTATAACTTCAGAAAATGTATGTGAACATTATAACATGTAATTGGGAAAATAAAATTGCTTTAGGAAAAAATGAATATTGGCTTTTCCCTTATTGGATTGATATAACTTGTTTGCTACTGTCAGAACATATCAAGGTATTTAAACAGGTCAGTGTCACTTTGTCAGAACCCCAAATTGACACTTTAGTTCCTCACACACTGGCGTACCTGACAGCTCGGCCCTCGCATAGTGTGTTTGGTACTTAATATGAGAACCCTGCAGATAGAGCTTAGCTCTCAGCTAGATTTTTTCATTAATAGCACTTGGTAGTAGTATTAGGGCATTTTTCCATTGATGTTCCAGCTGCTTCATACGGTACTAGAATATACCTGGACTAATTAATGAACAAAGACTGTGTTATTTAAAGAGAAAATGAAGACCTCTGGAGCCAGTTCTCTCAAAGAAAAGCTGTGACAGTGTGTATCTCAGTCATGACCCCAGTTCAGCATTTTGTGGAGATACTTCAGTGGGTCTGTGGGAGAGAGTGGAAAGACTACTGGACTTAGAACTGGGGGGAGAGGCTTGGGTTCAAATCCTGCCCCTGGAAGTTATTAACTTCCAGGCTATTAAGCTATCATGGGTAAATAATTTAACTCCTTTGAATTTCTTTATTTTTAAAAGAGTCTAATAGTATTTAGTGTCTAACTCACAAGATACTTATAAAGATCAGTTGAGAATAATGTATAAAAATTGCTTTGCCAAAAAAAAAAAAAAGGAGCTTTGTAACCCTTGAAGCATAGGAAAGCTAGGTAGCTCAGTGGATAGAGAGCCAGGCCCAGAGATGTGAGGTCCTGAGTTCCAATCTAGCCTCAGACACTTCCTAGCTGTGTGACCCTGGGCAAGTTGTTTTACTCCAATTGCCTCACCCTTACTGCTCTTACCTTGAAATTGATAGTATTGATTATAAGATAGAAAATAAGACTGTGGGGTGGGGAGAGGGGATTATATAGATGAATGAAAAGATACCTACTACCTGCCAGGCACTTTGCTAAAACCCAAGAATGAAACTATAAAAATGATTTGTATTGATTCTAAGGCAAAAGTAAGAGTTTAGAAATAAACAAAAGGGAGATAGACCTTGCCCTCAAGGACATTACATTCTTTTAAAAATATTTTTTATCCTGAATTTGATGAACATCAAAAAGAACTTTCTCATAGTCAAACAAAATATTAAAAAGGGATTCTTTTAACTGTATAAAAACATTAATCTATTACATATAGCTTACCTTTTAAAAAAGTATTTAACACATCCAACACATTAAACAAAGTCCTTAAAACAAATAAGAGGTGTGAAGCAAAACAAATCCATACATTTGCCATCTGTGGCATTTGCAAAAAAATATATGTCTAATTCTGCTCCTTGGGTCCTCTGACATTGCTGTTAGCCATTGCATTGAACAGGGTTCTTAAGCCTTTCGAAATTGTTTTTCTTTACAATGTTGACATGGTATTAAATGTTCTTCTTGTTCTGCTCACTTCATTTGACATTTGTTCATACAAGTCTGCTCAAGATTTCTATGAAACTGTCCCTTTTAGCATAATAAGATTCTATCATTTTGATAGTCCCAGCCATACCCTAACTAATAGATGTTCCATTATCTCCAGTTGTTTGCTTTAACAGAAAGAGATGCTATAAATGTTTTCATACATATGGATCCTTTTTCTCTTTGATCTCTTTGGAGGTATTAGCCAACTAGTGGTGTCACTAAGACAATAATAGCTATGCACAAATTAGTAAGTTTTCAGAGAAAATTACCTTGTAATGGATGAAATAACACATTCAGGGAAGGGAGTTTTGATTTGGAGAATCACAAAAATGGTAAGGAGAAACAAAGGGCAGGTGATTGTGGTACCCTTTTCAGAAGCAGTGGTAGTAGATTTGTTTGTTCTTCACAGCATAAGAAGTGGAAAGCTGGAGGCAGGTTTACATCTGGGGCAAAGCAGAGCAATACCCCCATGTCTGCAATGGAGGGAGGAGAGGCCTGGTCTGAGAGTGTTCTGGATGAGCGTGCACTCAACGATTGAGACAGTTGTTATTAATTTGTTAATGTGGATACTCTAGGCTCCCCCTTCTGTGTGATTCTTGTCCATATCCTCCTATAGTCTTTTGAGTAAGAGAACTGTTTGCCAGGTCTTTACATATTTCATGGATAAAGGCGCCATACTCCTGCTATTCATTTGTTACCATACCTACTACATAACCAAAGGAGGTAGCCATCTCCTTTTCATAAATGCCTTTGAAATTTTTATACCATTTCAAATAAATTGATTGGTAACCACCCATATAGAGGTAGCTGTGGCCCAGTGGTTAAGAGCACTGGGTCTGGAATCGGGAATACCCGGATTAAAATTCGGCTGCATGACCCTGGACAAGTCACTTGATCTCTGATTGCCTGACAGAAATCCACTGGAGAAGAAAATGGTGAGCCATTCCATGATCCTTGCCAAGAAAAAACCATGAATTGCTATAGTCCATGTGGTCACAAAGAGTCAAACATGACTGAGCAAAACTGAACAACAGAAACCATCCATGTATATCTGTCCATCACCCTTGGAGTCATCTGCTCTCTTCAGTCTTCTAGAATTTGTTGATCTGTAATTGGAGCAACATAAGCTAACATAGAAGAATATTGATGTTAAAAAGACATGCTTTGAAGCATCAGGGAGCAACATTTGAACCTTGTGGTGAGGCACAGATTCCCAGATGTTGCCTGACCCTCACTCTTACCCGTTCTGAACTGAGCTTCTTGCCTGTCTAGGAACTCTGTGGAAATGAGCTTGTAACTCATTGGGTTTTCTGTCCAGTTGCATATGTCATAATCAGAGCAAAAGGATTCGTCATCTGCTTGTTAACTATCTGGAGGGCCTCATCATCAGTAAGAAATCCACACATTTGGGGTCTCCTTATTGGAAGCCTACTCGACTGTCACAGGATCACTAATCAAAGGGCTGTTCCTGTAGGGTTAGCCATCTTAGCTTTCAGTTTCATTTTAGTGCTCTTTGTTTACATTGGTGGCCAGATATTTGTGAATCTGACAAATAACAACAAGGATGTTTCTTTATATTATCAACATGGAATTTAGAAACCCCTAAACTGGTAGCCTAGTGGGATCTGATGACTGCCTCCCCCCTTCTCCCCTCCCCCCCAGCTAGTTAGCTTGGAGGTGAAAACCTCAACTTTGACCTTGTCATATGAGAGTTTCTCCCTCAGTCTTCCAGAGCCAGGATTAGTCGTTGTCTGAATAATTCCCCTGATTCTTCTCATTTCCATTGGTGGGGTTGCATATTCACCTTATTTCTTTTATCTCTTATGACTAAAAATTTGGTTTGCTAAAGGTAATTGCCTCTGAAAGTCTGCCTGTTCCCTTCTTCCACTTTTCATCAAAGATTCTTCCTATATATATATAGGCTATTTTTAAAAAACCCTTACCTTTTGACTGAGAATTCATACTAAGTATGAGTAGGAACTAGGCATTTGGAGTTAAGTGACTTGCTCAAAGTCATATAGCTAGGAAGTGTCTGAGGCCAGATTTGAACCCAGGACCTCACTTCTCCAGGCCTACTACTCTATCTACTGAGCCACATAGCTGCCCTCCCTGTATAAGCTATTATTCTTATAAAGATTTCATAGAGATGAAAAAGATAAGAGTATCAGTGGATAGTGATGTTATCAATCAATCAGGAGACATTTCTTAAGTGCCTACTACGAACCCACCATCTGGAATTAGGCAGTCTCTTAGATAGTTTCTTATTATTTTGCTTAATTGGTGGTCCTAAGGTAAAGTACCACTGTGGTGAATAAGCTCTTAAACCAAAATGATCTTCAAGGAAATGATTTCCATTAAGGCACCACATGTAAATGAATATTTCTATATCAGAAGAGAACTTGTTAGTTGCAGCTTTTAAGGCATATTTTTTATTCTCTGAAGTGGAAATGGTTATGGTAAAAGTAGGTTTGATTTTTTTTCCATTTGAATTAGTTTCTTTAGTCAATTTAGAACATTATTCCTTGGTTACAAGAATCACATTATTTCCCTCCCTCCCTCCCCTCCCCCCACCCTCCCAATTTCACTGGGTATTACTTGTGTCCTTGATCAGAACCTATTTCCATGTTGTTGGTGTTTGCACTAGGATGTTCATTTAGAGTCTACATCCCCAGCCATATCCCCTCCAATAGGTATGATTTTAAGAAACAGAATATGCCTCATTTCCTTTGTATTTAAAAGGAGGCAAGAGCATACTTCATGGTTGTAACTATTTCTTGAGCCCCAAACATAAACTTAAGTGTCAGACTCATCCATCTGACTGCGCAGAGGATGGTAAAAGCTGAACCCCAAAGCTGCAGAATCTCAGGGATCATTTGTGCTTCTGAAGCTAAAGTCCATTCATTCACTCCAGTCCCCCTAATCATCTTTGCTAGTGACAGCTGGGTTTCCTTCCAGCTGATGATCACTTTAGTTTCTTTCTGGCTTTGGTTGTTCCCCCTTTGGTTTGAGAACATTCTAGTCTTAAACTCTGAGAGTGCCCTTGGCTGCCATTGCTTTGGAGTGACTGTTTGGTTGAGCCTCAGGTGTAGACCAGCACCTCCAGAATCTCTTCTGGAGTAGTAGTTTAGGGACTTAGTTATGAATTTCAAAATGGTTTCTATTTCTATCTGTTGGAGGGGATTGGAATTTCCTGGCCTGAATTTCAAGCAAAACAGAAGTACTTCTTGGCCAATCTGCCTGGTTCCTAAAGTATGCCTTTTGGATGTAATTAAGTCCAGGAAAAAAACCGAAAACCTTCCTCGGACCAGACAAGAGGATGTAGTCTTTCAGCCCAGCTGTGGATTCAAAGAATCCTGGACTTTTCTAGAGCTCCAATAGTTCCTTCATCCTGTGCCCTGTGACCCATATTACAATTATTCTTAACCATTTGTCAGGTGAAGAAAATGAGACTCAGGTCGAGGAAGTAACTTGCCCAAGATAAAAGGCTTAAGTGAGTGGAAGAACCAAGATTAGAATCTGGGTCTTCTAATCCCCTAGCCCAGGGCACTTTTTGTACCTGGTGGAGAGTTAGTACTGGAAAAGTGAGTTCAAAAGCCAAAGGACTGAATTGTGGTTTTTAAAAAAAGAGGAAAGCTAGATGGCTCAGTGAATAGAGTTCTCCAGGCCTAGAGTTGGGAAGTCCTGTGTGGCCTCAGACACTTCCCAGTTGTGTGACCTGGGGCAAGTCCTTGAACTGGTTTTGCTGAGTTCTTACCCCTTCTGACCTAGAGCTGTGACTAAGGCAGACAATAAGGCTTAAATAAATGAGCTTTTGTAAATCAGTTCCACAGTGTGAGGTATTCAGGTGAAAATGCCTTTTCAGTAAAGGAACCAAGAAAAAATGAAGGAAAACCCAAATTCTGTTGGGAACTCAAGTCTAATTTTCTGTTTGTTTTTATTTTTTATAATTTCCACACTAGTTTTCTGAAGTTATATGATCCAAACTGTCTCCCTCCTTTTTTTCTCTCCCTACTCCTGGAGCTGACAAGCTATTCAGACTGGGTTATACATGTATTATCACGCAAAACATATCAAGTCTAATTTTCTGAACTATTACCAGCAGCAGTTCCTGCTCCTTTTGTTGCTCCATCTTAAACATCTTCATGGACTTGGGAAAATTGACGATTTCTCCACGTTGACATAGGCTTTGCTAAGAGACCAATTTCTTTTCTCGTGTTGGAGGCAAGAATAAGGGATGAAAAAGATTACATTATGGGGACAACTAGGTGGCTCAGTGGCTAGAGAATTAGGTCCAGAGGCAGGAGATAGTAAGTTCAAATCTAGCCTCAGATACACCTTAGTTGTGTGACCCTGAGTAAGTCACTTAACTCCCATTGCCTAGCCTTAACTGCTCTTCTTCCTTGGAACTGATACTCAGTATTAATTCTAAGACAGAAGATGATAATTTAAGAGAAATAAATTTAAAAAGTTTGCATTATACTAAATGTCTTGATGTACTAATGTAAATCTCAGGCTACATTCGTCATTCAAATATCTGGGAATGGGTGGGAAGGCTTTCATTCTATAATATTTGAAAGAAACTACATGATCCTATGTGTTTTGCTTATTTTATAATTGAATCAAATAATATAGTAGTTGCCACCAGCATTTAAATTATGAGCAGCCCTATGGGGTCATGGGAAAACCACAGGAACATCGAAGATGAAGATATCTGACTAGATGATCTTAAAAGACCTGGAGGGACTGGACTGAAAAATAAGATTGGGCAAGCATCTGATCTGCCTCCTACCCAAGACCAAAGCCTTGTCATTGTAGAAACTGGCTCTCAGAAAGCTCTGGATCATCACCAAAATCCTCTTGGTTCCCATTCACTAGATTCTTACAGGTGCCTTTTGTTTTTGCATCATACTTATTTCTTCCCCAAAAACTTTCCCTTGTAACAAAGATTATATAAAAAGAAAGAACAGCAAGCCCACTGCTCTATCAGCTGCATCTGACACAGTTTGTGTGGCTCTGAGTACCCCTTCTGTGGCCTTCAAAAGCGCCACTTGAATATTTCAGTAGTTATGAAAACATTCTGGCTTGGGGAGATCCGTTGGATCTCTGTGGCAGAGGGTATGAACATTTCAGGCCCTTTCTGTCTCTTGGGGTTTTTTTATACCATAATCACTGCCCAATGGAGTTCCCTCCCCATCCTCCCTCCTCCTGCCACCACAATCCCTTATAATTAAGAAAAACAGTAAGGCAAAATTTAGGGACGTACTAGCCATGTCTGATAGTATATGCAAGATTCTGTATCCTTAGTTCCCCACCTCTCTATCCCAAAATGGGCAGTGTAGAGGCAGCTGGGTGGCTCAGGGAATTGAGAGCCAGGCCCAGAGATGGGAAGTCCTGGGTTCAAATCTGACCTCAGACACTTCCCAGCTGTGTGACCCTGAGCAAGTCCCTTAACCCCCATTGCCTAACCCTTATTGCTCTTCTGCCTTAGAGCACAAGATTGATTCCAAGACAAAAGGCAAGAGTTTAAAAAATAAATTAATAACAATATCTAGTCATTATTTGAAGCTTGAGGGTTACATGATGGTCACAGATACTTTGTTTCATTTATAAGATGAACAGTGAGGGTTTGGGGTGGGGATTGTGGGACCATGTTATTTATATTATTATTCTAATTATGTATATTCCCTCTTGGTTCTGCTTGTCCCTGCTCTTAATTTCCAGTTAATAAAAGACTTCCCATTTTTTCCCCAGAATTCCTCATCTGTTTCCTCAAGTGCACTAAAATTCCATTGCATACCATTCATATGCAATGGTTTATCTAGCCATTTCCCAATCATTTAGGCACTTCTTTGTTGTCAGTTTTTATTGTTTGTTTTTTTGTGGAAAATAGCTGAAAACATTTAATAACTCCCACTGTACACCCTCTCGTGGAGCTCACACACCTGCATACAAACAAGATATATACGGGATAAATTGGAAATAAGAGAAGGCATGGAGATTAGAGATGCAGAAGGTGGTAGGACTTTCACTGAAAATGAAAGGAAAAACAGGGAAAGCTTTTATTTTTTAACTTTCTTGGCTTATATATTTCACTTGGTTAAACAGTTGGAGGCAGCTGGTGGTGCAGTGGAGAAGAGCACCAGACCTGGAATCAAGAAGACTTGAATTTAAATCCAAACACTCACTAGCTATGTGACCCTGGGCAAGTCTGCCTTGGTGTCCTCAACTGTCAAATGGGCATAACAACATCTCCTGGTGAGGTCATTAGGTTCAAATAAGATAAAACTTGTGAAGGGCTTCGCACATTGCCAGAGCTGTAGTATGTGGATGGAATTTGCTCCCCAGGACTCTCTTACCCAGCATCCCATTTGTGTGCTCATACGTACGTAGGGTAAAGTTTTCACGTGACCTCACCCCTCTCCTTCCTGGAATGTTGAGGCTGGGGGGAGAGTTTGGCAGGAAAGTTTACTCATATGGTCATACTTAAGCTTTGTACTTCTATTTTTATTTATTCTACTTCAAGTGATTACTAATAAATCTTATAAAGTATAATACTTGGAGTTACTGATATTAATTTAAATCTTACAGTAGTAAGCCCTATCTACTGCTAGCTATTATCATTTTCTTTCGGGATTCTGTATTGTTTTCACTAGAGAAGAGTTGGACCAGTTCAGTGAACCAGTGACTAATAGTGTGCCTGGCTTTCCATAGTCCCTCCAGCACTGACTTCCAGTCTTTTTTACCCAGGCCAATTTGATGAGTTGAGGTAACAGTCATTTTTTCCATCTTACTCTTAGAGATTTGGAAGATTTTTATATGATCATAGTTTTCATTTCTTCTTTTGGGAAATGTTCGTGCTTCACACTAGGTTTAATTGGACACCAAATGGTCCCAGAGGCAGGGCCTAAGAATCCCCTCCAGAACCTGCCTCACCTTTCTCATCCTACGCAAACGTTTTCCCCAGGTACGGCCTGTCCGGCAGCGATGTCCTAGATAACGTGGCATATGCTCGAGGCTTCAACACTGACCACCAAACCCAGCTCCTCTATCAGGCCTCGGCCATGATGGTAGAGTCCAGGTACGTCCAGAGGCAGAGGGCGGCGATGCTTGGACCCAAGGAGACTAAGACAGCCGGACTCGTGGGGAGGAAGGAAGGAATTTAGGCAGCTAATGGATATAGTGCCAGACCTGGAGGCAGAAAGACTTATCTTCAGGAGTTCAAATCTGGCTTCAGACACTTCTTAACTGTGTGACCTTGGACAAGTCACTTTAACCCTGATGGCTGTAGTTTCCTTATTAGCAAAATTAATTGGAAAAGGAAGTGGCAAAGCTCTCCACTGGCTCTGCCAAGAAAACCCCATGTGAAGCTGAGAAGAGTCGGCATGACTAGAAAACATCTTAACCACAACAGAAAAGCTAGATTTATACTCATGTATCAGATGTTTGTTCTGGAGGAATCCTGTATCTCAACAACAAAAGCTGGTTTGTTTTTTTGTTGGGGTTTTTTGAAGCCCTTATTTTCTGTCTTAGAATCAATACTATGTATTGGTTCCAAGGCAGAAGGGTGATAAGGGCTAGACAATGGGGGTCAAGTGACTTCCCCAAGGTCACATAGCTAGGAAGAATTTGAACCCAGGACCTTCTATCTCTAGATCTGGCTCTCAGTCCACTGGACCACCCAGCTGCCCCTCAAAAGCTATTTCTTAAAGAACATTTTTCCTTTCCATTGAATATATAAATGGCTGGGCATGTTTTTGAGATTTCAGGTAATTAAGAAGACAACTGAACCAGCCTGAAGTCAAAAGTGTCCCCCCTGTGTCTCTCTGTTCCTCACCCCCAGATATGCATTGTTAATTGTGGACAGCTCCACGGCCCTCTATAGGACGGATTACTCCGGCCGAGGAGAGCTCTCGGCCAGACAGATGCACCTCGCCAGGTTCCTTCGGATGCTTCTGCGACTTGCTGATGAGGTACCCAGCTGGGCAGTTGCGACGGAGCACTTGATTTCATTTTTAGTCCCTGCAGTGATCCCCACCAGGGAGGAGGAGGAGAGCTGCTGCTAGCACTGAAATGCCCTATTCAGGTGCCAAAGGCCCTCTAAGGCAGCGGGCTGGACCCTGCCCCCAGGAAGCCGCCCCGGGTCTAATAAAACCCAAAGATCTCACAGAAACTTGTGCCTCGTTCTCTCTCCTCTGTATGGAGAGAGCGACCGAGGAAGCCGTCGGGCATTTTTTTATAAAGGAGGGTTGAGGTTGGGAAGCTTCTTAGGTCAAGGTGCCCACTGCAGTTTGTGGTAACGAAAGAGACCTTGCGTTTGACCTTCCCCCCAACAGTTTGGTGTGGCCGTGGTGATCACGAACCAGGTGGTGGCCCAGGTAGATGGTGCGGCCATGTTTGCTGCAGATCCCAAAAAACCCATCGGAGGAAACATCATTGCACACGCCTCAACGACCAGGTATGGGAATGACTTAGATGCCATCACCGTGTAGGATGTCATCTTTATCAAAATTTATCATAAATTTACCAAACATGAACATTTCCTCATACCAAAAACAGAAAAAGGTAATTGTATGTGAAACTATATTAAATTTTATTATCATGATACCAAAACTGCCCTGCTTGTCTGTGCCCCCTTCTGACCTTCTCTTTGCACTCTCCTCGTATTTTAAAAAATGTCCTATGGCTGTTTGCCTCTCCCACAGTTCTCCTCCCCAAAAACCTTCTAACAATTTTCACTTCCCCTTTTATCATTTGTCTTTTCCAGTCTGATGGGTATGATGTGGACCCCAAGGTTAAGCCAATTTGCATTTCTCTTATGGGCCATTTAGAGATTTTTTTTTAATATGGTTGCCAGTAGCTTGCATTTCTGTTGAAAACTATTCATGTGGGGGGAAATTAATTTTAAAAAACTACTTGGGGGAATTGCAGACTTTGAAAACTTACAAAAAAATTTTTAAGCTTTTTTTTGGTCTGTTATTTAGGCATATGATGAGTCTCCTTTCACTACCCCCAACCCAGCTGTTAATTAATGGGCTTTGGTTGGTAGGCAAATACTTTTAGAGGAAGGAAAGCCCCTAAAATTAAAGAACTGTGAGTGGGTAGATCTCTCATGCCCTTCCTAATCAGAAACTGTTTTGCTAACTTCCACCGTATTTCGCTGTCCTGACCGGCTACTGAGAAGGGACCTGAAACGCTTTTTCTCATGTTAGAATTGTCCATATCCCTGAGGAATACAGAACAATTCTTATTTTCCCCCTAAAAAGTATCCAAACCAAGAAAAATGTGGACTTATTGAGAATTCAAAGATGACCTTTGAAACCTGGAATGCAAATAATATGAATGATTTATTGCCTGTTTGTTTGTTTTTATCAGGTTGTACCTAAGGAAAGGACGAGGAGAAACCAGAATTTGCAAGATCTATGACTCTCCTTGCCTTCCAGAGGCTGAAGCTGTGTTTGCCATTAATGCTGATGGAGTGGGTGATGCAAAAGACTGAGGCGCTACGTTTCTTTTACTTTTCACTTATAAAACTGGAGTGTTGCTTTATAAAGAGGACTCTTCCTTAGAGTCCTTCACAGGCCTTTTCCTGTTGTGTTGGCCCTAGAGGAGACTTCCTAAAAGAGACTTCCATGAAAACACATTGTATTTGACCATCTGGAGGGGTAAACAGGAGACTGGTCAGCTGTCCTGACCTGCCCTGAAATGCTGATTTCTTCTGGGGTTTATTGATCTTCACATGATTTCTCTGGTCTTTGAGGGAGGTGAGGAGCAGCTCTTCCCATGATGAAATGCCACCGGGTGAGCTTAGGACTTCCATTTCTCCAAGTATCTTTTTTACATTTGGCCACCACTAAGAACTTGAAAACAATGGGCTCTTACACCCCCACCGTCTTTAATGATGAAAATAAAATGGCCGGGCACTATAACATGTGGTATTAATAATCCCCTTTTTATCCCAAGCTTCTCACAGGGTCTTGTTTCTTTGACAGTAAAAATACCTTCAAAGTTGTTAGGCATCTGGGGTTAGTGTTGTGATTTTGCATATGAGAATTTGCACCCTTTGAGGAGGGGAGTCTTTTTCTTTTAAGATAAAGGAAGGAGTCATGAGGAGGAAGCCTGGGTTTGTAAAGCCACTTGCTTGGTCCCAACATTTAGCCCTTCTGGGGTTTGGGGCATTTCAGGAACCCTTTGAGAGGGATTTTGAACCCAATAATAAATCCTTGTTGGATATCAGATTTTTGAGGCCATCTATGGTAGCTGAACAACCTTGGTTGCTAGTCTTCTCATTGGGTTGATGTGATGGCTGCTGCTTGTTCCCCAAGCCACAAAGCTTGTGCCTATATCCTTCACTTTTTTCTAGACAAAATAGAACCCATAGAGCCCAATTTTCTAATCCTGATTTTAAAACGATTGAGAAATGAATGTGACGTAAAAGCAAAAAGCATCAATAAAATAGTCCCAAAGACTATGGTCCAACCTGAACTTGTAGTCAGGTGGAACATCAGGTGGGGAAGCAACAAGACTTTTCCTCTAGATTGTAAGCTCACCCATTGTAGAATTCTACCACTAGGCCATCTCCTTACCTACAACATGATTGGCCAGACATCTTCATGGATCTTTTAGAATTTAACTTCTGCTCCTCACTCACGAGAGAGTCAGGGAAAGGACTCTGGTCTATGGCTAGGGAAATGAGATGCCAAAGGAAGCCAATTCTCCCAGAATTCATGTAATCCAGAATCTTAACTATTTATAAAATTCCAGTCTTTGCTTTCCTTGGTTTGGAGTTCTTGGGCCAGCCCACTGGAGTGGATGGAGTAAGTTGTGGTTAAGGAACCAGCTGGTCAACCTAAAACTTTTTGGCGTTAATTCTTGCCCCCAAGTTTTTTTTCCAGTGTTTTTGGCACCATATACATATCTGCACACACACATACACAGGCCACATGTGCTGTGACATGTCTGTAGACTGGCAGGCCCCCAAAGTGAGACACTGTTGATGTAGAATCCAGGTTTCTGCAGGAAGTGGGAAGAGACATGGGCTAGGGGGAGGGCCGTAGTACCTTAAGTCTTCACTCCATAGCCATTTTTGGTTCTTACCCTGGATTCCATTTTCTTGCTGACTGCTCTCGTGTCTGTTAAATAAGTAAAGCTGTATCTTCCAGACCCCTTAAAAATGTACAAATTGTATTAAAAGTGAGCATAAGGTGTCTGCATTGATGCTTGATCCAGATGAGCTAGTTGCTCACCTACATGGTTTGTATGGGGATGTATGTCTTCTGTGACTTCAGAGCTAATGTCTTTACTGCTACAACTTTCCACATAAAATTTTAAAATATTTTTTTGTGTCTGAAAACATTTATGCCCCAAAATGCCTCTAAACTGTGCAGCCAAGTAGATGAGGCTGAGCTCAGCCATTCATATCCCTAGGTTTAGCTCAGTCATGGCCTGCAGAAAGTCTGCCTGGGTAGATGGGTCCCCTGGAGAGATGGAAGTCTGCTCAGGGCCATATGCTTCTCCATAGAGACAGTTAAGTGACCTGCCCAGGGCAGGCTCTGAATCTAGTTTTAAAGATAAGAAAAACAGACTAAAGATGATCCCATCTGTGGTCCTAGAAGCCAGTTAGGAATATCCCCTTATCGCACTTTCAGTCCACTGCTTCTTCCCCAACTTAGGCCAGGCTGCGTAATGCATAATGGGAAGGATTGTACTGCTCAGGTCCCCCTGACGAATGTGTTCCAGGAGTGCCCATGACTTCAGAAAAACGACCCTGGGCTGGGACCCTCCCCTACAGGCCCAGCTTTTTCTTTTTTTCCATTTTTCTTCTAATTTGAAACCTCAGCACTCGTCAGAGCTCTAGCTGGTTCCTGAGAAGGAAAGCCCAGAAGCTTGTGTTCTACACATCAATGCCCCAACCTTATTTATCTGATGCAGCATGTGCCCTGGTGTCCGGACGGTGCACTTAGCAATGCCAAATGGGCTCTAGAGGTGAAGACGTACAAGACCCGAGATTATCTGTGTCAAAGGAAAGGGACAAGACACTAGGGACCAAGCTGAAATCGACAAACCAATTCCCCTGCTTCCTGTCGTCGTCACTCGTATCTTTGCCCAGATCTCGTGCCACTTGAAACAAACATACCTGGGAATTGCACATCAAACAAGCTGTGTCAAGGGAAAAGAGAGCTCGAGGGCAGGCTGAGTGCCAAAAAGAAGACGACGGCAGGATGGTCTAGATCTCACTGCCACTCAAGCTGATTTATTTCAATTTTGTACCACAATACAGGCCAGGCAGCCATCCACACCATTAGCTTTATTAGTACCCTATCCATGACACTGCCTCCTTTTTGAAACAGTGCCAAGGCCCAAGCAGAGGGAGGAAGCCAGATCCTGCCCAGAGCCTGAGCCCACATGAGGGGTGAGATGAGGGAAATGTCTCGTTTTCTCATACCCCTTCCTCTTCACCCTGACCAAACAGGGCGGGATCCTAGGGGTATTTACAATGATGTTGGGATTGGTCAATGAAAAGAGTTCTGTACTTTGTTCCCAAGGCTTTATAAAGTGCATTTATCTCTCCATCAACTAAAAAGTAGCGCCATCATCTTCCCACTGCCCTGGCTAGCAACTGGTTTTCCAGTGCCACTGCCCTGACTAGGCCTGTGCTCAGTCCCAGGTAATTCCTTCTGCCCCCACAACCTCAGCCACATAATTCGTAGTTTAAAAAATAACACAGAATCTGAAGCCTCGACCTGATGAAAAATCATCGCGCCTTTCCATTTGGTTTCAGGGTACGGAGAGAAGACTGGGGTAAATGAACCACGGCAGGGCAGTAGGCAAACGGACATGGTGAGGTGGCAGCTCTGAACAGGACTCGGGGCAGCCAGCTCCTCTCCCAGCCTCAATGTTGCTCGGCCTCCACTCCAAGCAGGAGGCACAAGAGGGGACTCTCCCCTGCTACGCTACGTGGTGTCACCCTTCTGCAGATGAATGCCAAGAAATGTGCTTATTCTCCCAATGCTACTCTCAGCTCCTCCAGGTCCTTGTGGCAGGCAACGTCCTAAAGGGTGGAATGGGAGGGAGGAAAAAAAGGGTCAAAGTGGAGAGGAAAAGAATGAGACAGACTGTGGGCTCATCCCATCCCCACCTCTCCCACACCATGCTCTCAGCCCGCCAAAGGGATCTCAGCGCTTGGCCTGAGGACGAAGAACACTGTTAGATGGTTATCTTCCCCGTACGCAGGTGACGACCAAGGAGGCAGCTACTGGACTTCCTGGGGAAAGGAACAGATTTATTCAAGGTCTCACAAAAATGGTGTTCAGGTCGGAAGCCGAGTTTCACCCGAGGAGCAGACTAAACCCGACATCTGCGTTCCTGGGAGCTCAGGATGGTTTCCCAGGCCCAGCCTGAGCAGAAGAAGCCCAGGAGACGTTAGGGGCCTTGGATGAAGGGCCTAGAACGCACAGTTGTGAGACAGCGGAAAAAGGAAAGCTGGGTAGCTACCTCATTGGTGACATCAGGCAGCTCCAGGGCCAACTTCATCCACTGGCCGGCTTCAGGATTATTCCCGAGCTCCCTGTAGCACTAGAAAGAAGCACATGGAGCCATCGTCACTAAGGGAGGCCAGGAGGCGGAACGGGAAGCAGGGGAAAGGGGAGGCGGAGGCCACAGCCACTGGCACGAGTCAAAAGTTCAGCTGAACGCGTCCCATTAAGTCTATACTCAGCAGTGAGGAACAAGATAAACAAGCGGTCTGTTTATCCTTCAAGATGAGTGTGCAGGGGGCTGGAAGGAAGCCTTACACATATACTACCATGATACAAAATGGAGGAGATAATTTTTTAAACTGGTTTTTATTTCATTAAATATTTCCCAATTATTACATGTAAAAAAAATTTAACTATTGTTTTTTTAAGCCCTTACCTTCCATCTTGGAATCACTACTGTATTGGTTCCAAGGCAGAAGAGTGGTAAGGGTTAGGCAATGGGGGTCAAGTGACTTGCCCGGGGTCACACAGCTGGGAAGTGTCTGAGGCCAGATTTGAACCCAGGACCTCCCGTCTCTAGGCCTGGCTCTCAATCCACTGAACTACCCAGCTGCCCCCTTAACTATCATTTTTCATTCCAAATTGAGGATATTATTAATAATAATAGCTAAGGGCAGTTAAGTGGCTTAGTAGATGAAGCACCAGACCTGGAGAGGGGATGTCTTGGGTTCAAATCTGGCCTCAGACACTTCCCAGCTGTGTGACTCTGGGCAAGTCACTTAAGTCCCATTGCCTAGCCCTTACCACTCTTCTGCCTTAGAACAAATTACACAGTATTGTTTCTAAGTTGAAAGATAAACATTTTTTGGTTTTGTTTTTTTAAAGCACCTGCTATGTTCCAGGTGCTATACTAAGTGCTGGGGAAACAAAGCAAAACATGAGAGTCCCAGTCCTCAGAGAGCTTACATTCAACCAGAGGAAACAAGAACACACGGATACAACACAGAAAATGAGTACCAAACAGTCTGGGGAGAGAATGTGCCAGCAGCTGGGGGAAGTGGATGGAAAGCGAAGACCTAAGGGAAACTGAGCTCCCAGCAGAGGCAAGGCGGGAGCAGCCAGTCAGGAGACGGAGGGAGGGGGGACAAGAGGACTCAGCCAGACTGCAATGTACATAGTGAGGCTGAAAAGGGCAGGAAGAGGCCACAGTGGGAGCTTTTAATGCCAAACCCCAGAGTTTGGTATTAAAAGGGAGTGTGGGAGCCACTGGGCCTTGGCCAAGCATCTTTGGATCAATGATGCTTTGGATCAAAAGATGCTTTTTGGATCAATGGAATGTGGAACAGCAATTCCAGTCTATAATCTTAGAGGAGGCAGCTAGGTGGCTCAGGAACTAGAGAGCCAGGCCTAGGGATTGGAGGTCCTGGGTTCAAATATGACTGCATAGCCCTAGGCAAGTCACTTAACCTCCATTGTTAGCCCTTACTGCTCTTCTGCCTAGGAATCAATACTGGACAGAAGGTAAGGTTAAGAGAAAAAACAACTGATACAATAAAATAAGCAGAACCAAAAGAACAAAATATATGACGACAACATAAATGAAAAGATTACTAACAGGAAGTGCTGAAATCTGAGTCATGAACTGATAGAGAAGTGAAAATGACAGACCGACCTAATGGTAGAGGAAGCTCCTATTAGGGCAGGGAATCACATATGTGGCTGGGGGGCTGGGGGGCACTTCAAGAGGAGCTGTGCTGTGCTTAACTATTTGGTTATAAGGAAAGGTCCCCCCTAGTTAGTGTCATGTAAAGGCAAAAGGCACCAAATATATTTTTAAGCATACACATACCTTGGAGATGTAGACCCTTCCAGCTTTGGAAAACCCAGGACTCAGTTCTTCTGCCTTAAGAGGAGAGACAGATGGGTAAATAGCAGGGTGGATTTGGCCCTCCAGAAGACAGCTTCAAGTCAAATCTCCATGACACCAGGGAAGCCTTGGGATCCCTCCCCAAACCCCTCAGAAGCCACCAGGCCAGAACAAAGCCAGGCATTTCCTGCATTTTGGTGGAATCTTTCACACCTGCTACCAGCCTTTTTGCTCTCTCCCTCTGACCTCTTCCCCTTCTGTGATACCTTCAGAAAGCTCTGGAGAGCATCATGGACCGTAGCACTGGGAGGGCTCTCAAACAGGGCTCCAGCAGTCTTTTTCTCTAGCCAGGTCAGATGAGATACCTGCCACCAAAACAGAAAATTAAAACTGAGCTAGGCAGGGAGAGGACGGTTAGAGCCGAAAGAAATATTAAAATCCCCACCCCACTGCAAGCTCAGACATGCACTTGTTACCCCCTTATGATCATTACGCTAAGTATGCAGCCAATGCTTTCATTCATTCCATTCTTGTCACCATTCTACAGACTCCTGGGTTCCTCGACTGACCCAAGATACGGCTTCCTGAGGTGACTGAAGACATGAGGATGGGGCTCACCTGGTAGCACCACCTCCCAAGGAGGAAGTGAGACTTGGGATTGTCTGGCTGGAGGGCAATAGCTCTGTCCACATGATCCTGGGGAGGAAAAAAGCAGCTACAAATGAGATCCGAAGGGGCCAAACCCAGGAACCCAGGGGAAATCAGCAGAAAAAAGGGGGCTGCTCTGAGGAATCAGGGCAGACATATGAAGAAGCAGGAAGGCAGCCAAGGCCTCCCTTAGGTGCCAGTCCCAGAAAGGGACAGAGGAGCTACTTCTCACCTTGAAGATATAGCCACTTTGGATACGCCTCTGAATGCCTTCATGCTCAGCCAGCTGGCCACACAGCACAGCATACCTACCAAGGAGACAACAGTGAACTCAGGATCTGAGGCCAAGCTTAGATCCAAAGGAGACATCTCCATCCAAAGGGCCAGCAGGGTTTTCTAGGCCTTGCTCCCTGGCTCTCTGAGAGCCCCTGCAGCTCCTCTGTCCCAAACTACAAATCCTCTGCCCTTGAGAATTTTGTTGAAAAGTCAGAACCAACTCAAAAAACCTCTCAACTGGAAATATAGCCTTTGATTCAGCAGTCACTAGACCCCAAAGGGCCTGAGACAGAAGGTAAATATGTATATAAAGTAGGTGCCGTCGAGTGGGGAATGGCTGAACAAACTGTATAATAAGAATATTAGCAGAATATTATTTTCTCTAAGAAATTAAAGGGACAGTTTCAGAGAAATCTGGGAGGGCTTCTACAAACTGATGCGGAATGATGGGAGCAGAGCGAGGAGGACCACTGATAAACTGGTCAAAATCCTGAAAGGAAAAGGATTTATCAATGCAGTGATCAATCATGACTCCTGCACACTTTGAGAGTTGATGACTTCAGGGGCTGAGTGAGACATAAATCTTCAGCTTTGGCCAATTCCACATAACTTTGTTTTAATGCAACTATGCTTATTTTTTATAAGAGGGCTTTTATGGAGGGCAGGAAGGCCAGGGATAGTAACAGCGATGTAGAAAAAAGAAATAAGAGTATTCTCACAACAGTTTTTAACAAACACACAGGAGAAAGAAGCAAGTTTAGGAGACACTGACTATGAACAGGGCAATGTGGGTACCATTAGATAGCATGGTAAAGTGAACATAAGGCGCTAAGCTTAATGCCACACTAAGACTTTGCTGACACCCTATATATAGATGCAGTTTCATCTGCAATCTTCGTTTTCTAACCTGGGTATGTGGGAATGGTTATGTCTGTTGACTCTCATGAAAAAAAGCTCTACCATATATTTAAGATGTACACACATGTACATGTCTGCATAGATTGTGACATAAGCATGTATATGTATAGATAACACAGACAGATAGAACGGATGATGGACAGAATTTCTAAGAAATATTTAAGATGATTAGCAGGGTTTCAAGTTAGTAGCTCAAGTATGATTTCAGAAACTACACAGGGAGAAACCAACCAAATGTTATAAAACTCAGGAAAAAAGTACAAGATCTTTTTTTTTTTTAGCCCTTATCTTTTGTCTTAGAATCAACACAAAGTCTTAGTTCCATAGCAGAAGAGCAGTAGGCAGTAGGCTAGGCAGTTGGGGTTAAGTGAAACTTGGTCACACAGCTAAAGTGTCTGAGGTTAGATTTGAAACCAGGACCTCCCATCTCTAGGCCTGGCTCTCAATCCATTGAAGTACTTAGCTGTCCCCAAAAGTACAAAATCTAGAAAGAGTTCCACCATAAGGCATGGAAAAGTCTTATGAAAGGAAGGATCAGGAAAGGTCTTAACTGAAGGTGATGCCTGAACTGAGCTTCAAAGGAATCCTGGGATTCTAAGATGGGTGCACTAAGGATGGGTACGTTCCTAGCAGAAAGGATATATGGCTTGTGCAAATGCAAAGACCCTGGGATAGTGTATTTATGTGTGAGGACCAGTAAGAAGGCCAGTTTGATCAGAGAAAAGATACTAACCAGTCCTTACTATATTGCCAGTGCTTACTGGGAGCAGCTGTGCAAAGACAGCCTGCAAACCTGCTCTCCTCATGGAAAAAAGAACAAGCAGGCCAAAGGGCCTGGTTCCCAAGAAGCAAAAGCTAAACAAGAAGTTCACCAAGAACTGGTCAAATCCTGTCCTCCTCTGTCCCCCTCCCAGACACGCAGACAGCCCAAGGGATGGAGGAGAGGAAAAAGCAAGAAACAAAAAGAAGCAACAAGAACATTTTCACTGAAACTAGGAACTCTGGCCCAGAACTCCCAGGACAGTGAATTTCTGACTTAGCTCTGCCCTGGAACAACCACGAGGGTTTTGCCTCATGAGGTCACAAACAGGGCTAATTTCTCTCTCTCTCTCTCTTTTTTTTAATGCCAATAAAAGAATCTATCTCGTCTAACCATCAGATTTGGCAGTATTGTTCACTGTGTCCTAAGTTCATGGACAGATGTTCCCACCCAAGCTGAGCAAAAGGCAAAGTCCATCAGCCAAGACTGCTCCCTGGACTCCAGGCCTCTCACTGTAGCTTAGCCAAAGCAGTTCAGCCAGTGGCCATGCTTGCCCTGCCCACCCCACTGACCCTCATCTATACTGTGCTGGGTTTTGGGATCTCATCTCCGGGCACCATCCTGCACAAACAGCCTTGCTCCAATAAAGCAGATCCTTCTGGTTTCACAAGGGGCCAAAGAGGAGGCTAAAGAAGAGCTCTCCTAATGCCTCTGGGCATTGCCAAGAAAAGAAGTGAGAGTGCCTTCCAGAATGCAGGGAAAGCTGGCTGAGCTGGATCCCTAAAGCCTCCCCCTGGAGACCCACAGGCGGCCACTTACCACTGGTGAGACTCGGCGCTGTCGTCCCCTTTCTCCAGGGCGGCCTCTGCTTCTTCTTTTCCTAAAAGATCAAAGATAATGCCAGAAGGTAACAATACTTGGAAAAGGGTTCTTTCCCACCAAAGCCCACCAGAGCCCTCTTCAAAAAGAGCAGGGCAGGAAGGCTTTGTGCTCTAATCCTTATTTTTCAATACCCAAGTGGAGCCAGTTAAGAAGTGGCAGGTCAAGGGGCAGCTGGGTAGCACAATGGAGAGAGTACTCCATTTGGAGGGCCTGAGTTTGAATGTGTCCTCAGACACTTCCTAGCTGTTTGTTCCTGGGCAAGTCACGTAACCCCCCAAACGCTAGCATACATACCAAGAGAAAGGGTTTAAAAATAAAAGAAATAATGTTCCAAATGTCGCCCTGCAACATGGACCTATATTTTCAAAGACCGACACCCAGGAGACATTTTCTTCCTACCACGCAAGCAGAGGCCTGTCTAAAGGCAAGATAGCATAACATCCCAGGATTTAGAGCAACCTCACAAATGGCTGGTGTTGAGAGTGACCACTGTGCAAGGAGTAACCCACAACTCTGATTACTGGGCGCACGGAGGCAGCAACACAGAACTACAGACCTCATGGGTTCAAAGAGGTGAAGAGATCACCTAACCCACACTAAACTTGAATCCCTCCACAACGTCCTTAGCAAAGTCACTGGGCCCTTGTTTGAAGACCTGGGCCGCCTTCTCCCCAGTCCAGCTGAATTTACTATCACTTAAAGCAACCAGTTCTACTCTGAGATGAGTTAAATTGTTAGAATGCTTTTCCTTATACTGTACTAAGAAAACATCTTCTTATCCCTTCTCAGGGCTACCTTCTGGCAAGTCTACCAATTCCAGAGTTGAGGCAGCGGAATGAGTAGTGCAGGAAGCCCCAAGTTCAAATCCTGCTTCAGACACTTATTGTGTAACTGTGGGCAATCACTTAATCCTCCCCAGCCTCAGTTTCCCCATCTGTAAAACAAGGAACTGGATCGGATGGCCCCAAAGGTCCATTTCCAGCTTTAGTGCCACCACTGAGATACCAGAGGGGCTCCGTGAGTGTTCCTGGTCTAAGGAGAGTCACTTTCCTCACTCCTGTAAAAATGGGACAATGCTTGCACTAACTGCTATTCCTCACGACATTGTGAGGAAAGCATTTTATATAGTTTAAAGTGAATTTGAAACAGATATCTATCACACTCCCACTTTGGACATTGACCGGATATAGTTTAGATAAGAACCATTACAGAGGTCACAGTCCACTAGAAACATATAATTAACAACAGATCCGATAACTATAAAACATGAACCTAAAGTGCATTAGTGAGCAAATTCTCTCGTGTCATAAGTCAGTGGGGAGGAGAGATACAAAAAGTAAGAGGCAGGGTGGGGGTGGGAGGAATCAGGAAAAGTGTTATTAATAGAGGTAAAAGTGAGGCAGTTGTTGAGGGGACATGACAGAGGAGAGACTCTAAATGAACACTCTAATGCAAATATTATCAACAAAGCAATGGGTTCAAATCAAGAAAACATGTAATGCCCAGTGGACTTACGCGTCGGCTATGGGGGGTGGGGGGGGAGGAAAAGAAAATGATCTATGTCTTTAACGAATAATGCTTGGAAATGATCAAATAAAATATAAAAAAATAAATAAATAAAACAATTTTTTAAACCCTTAAAAAAAAAAAAGAAGAGAAGGCAGATGAAAACATTCCATTGGCCACAGAGGTGACTAAAGCAAGCACTGTGAATTGCTTAGAGCTTGGTTAGGCATTGAAGAAGCTAAGATCATCCACTGCATCATTGACCATCATCAGTCTTGACTCGTCTTGCCACTGGACAAGATTCTGAAGAAATTCTTCCTGCAACTCTGCCTCCCTTAAATCCAATTCATGTGCAAGTTAAGACATCATTCTGTTCAAAAACAGAGGCGTGACAACAACAGCCTCATGACCTATGCTTGTGTCTCTCTAACTCAGCTCCAGAATCATAGAAATAAAAAAGAAAAGTTAAAAAAAAAGTGAGGCAGTTGGGTGGTTCAGTGGATTGAGAGCCAGGCCCAGACACATGAGGGATCCTGGGTTCAAATCTGACCTCAGACACTTAGCTGTGTAACCCTGGCCAAGTCACTTAACCCCCATTGCCTAGCCTGTACCACTCTTTTGCTCTGGAACCAGTACACAGGATTAATTCTAAGATGGAAGGAAAAGGTTTAAAAAAAAAAAGAGGTAACACTGGAACATGTTCAGATTCCATTTAGTTGGAATTTTACAACATTAAGGTGGAATTTAAAGACTAGGAAGGGACTTGACAGGAGACATATAAGGATAGAAGAAGCAACAGTATGGGGAAAAGAACATTAAATATGGACTCAAAGGACCCGAGTTCGAATGCTGGCTCTGCAGCTGTAAACTGAGGGGGTAGAACTCCATCCATAAGGCCCACTCCAACTCTAAGCTTATGATGATAGGAGAGTCAAATTTGTTTCTAGAACAGTATTCCAGAAATGTTAGGCTCATGTGTGCCACATGCAGATCCTGAAGACAACTACTCTGTACCTGCCACAAGGCACTGCCAACATCTCATGGACAGAAAGCAGGGTCTGAAGCAGCCAAGTGATCTGCCTCAGGCCAGTAGCCAAGACAGAACTCTGCTGACCTCGTGCTCCCTGAGATCCTGAGAGCCCCTGTGGGTGCCAGCCGTGCTGCGCCATGAGTGTGCTTGCTGGCAGTGCTCTGGGCCAAAAAGCTCACTGGATATAGGCTCAGAAGGCCTGGCCTGCAGTTGGGCCTTGCCCCTGCTTTACTGGTGTGACCCTGAGCGAGTTATAGCTGCTCTGGGCTTCGTTTCTCTCCTAGACTAGAAGTCTTCGGGCTCTGAGCACCCCCCCAAGGCCAGCCTTCTTTCCCTCCACAGCCAAGCAAGCTCTCACCACTCTGGGCGTACGACTTTTTCTCATTTGTCCCCTCGGAGAGATCACACATGTCGCTGTAGGCCCGGGCCAGGCGCCACAGAAAGTCTTGCCGATTTCCATACTGTGAATGGAACAGAAGAGTTGAAAGCAGTCCTCGAGCGGCGTCCTGGGCCAGGGATCCCCTGCTCCAGCAGCCACAAGACGCTTATGGTGGGGTGAGAAACGAGGCCGCAGCGCCGCCACGCCTGTCACAACAACCCTTAGCCAACGGGACCATCCTCAACAGGTGAGAGGTAGAAATGACACTGAACAGGGTCTAGGTAGTACCCTACAAGGAGGACATTTTCTCCCCAGAGATCCCTGGAAGAGGACGTCAAACCCAGGCAGGGCTAATGAAATGGAGGACGCTTTTAACTAGGGTCAGTTCCGATCCTCACTCCCCCACCCAATATGGAAGCTCTGTCTTTCCCAACGTGTAATGCTGCACGGTGGGATGGGAAATGAGCAGGGAACAGCCTCCAGAGGCCCAGTGCTGCAGGTCCCAGGCCTAAGGCAGAGGTAGGGAAACCAAGACCATGCCAGGCACCAAGGTGGCATTTTAGCCTGGTATTCTTATGGAGGGTTTTGGTTTCATTACTCTACTCTGAACAGGTAGGGAAAATGATTCAGAATGTCCTCTTTAGCTATTATTTCAATCTTTCTTCAAATGGAGCAAGAAGGCTGAAGCTTGGACTCTAGGTGCTGAGGTTGGAGAGGGCACAGGAAGGAGCAGAGAACTAAGGGCAAAAGAAGCATGCCAGGTTTTTTTTAAATAATTTTTTCCATCTGCTGAATGGTGGAAACCTTTCACTTATTTTTTTCTTCTTTACCTGTTTTCAGTTTGGGGCTTTTTTTAAAAGAACTGTTTCTATAGCTGGGGACAGCTGGGTGGCTCAGTGGATTGAGAACCAGGCCTAGAGACGGGAGGTCCTAGGTTCAAATCCGGCCTCAGCCACGTCCCAGCTGTGTGACCCTGGGCAAGTCACTTGACCCCCATTGCCTAGCCCTTACCACTCTTCTGCCTTGGAACCAATACACAGTATTGATTCCAAGATGGACAGTGAGGGTTTAAAAAAAAAATACTGTTTCCAAGGGCTACTGGGGTAGGACAGTGGACCTTTAGAGCACCAGGTCTGGAGAGAAGAGGTCTTGGGTTCAAATCTGGCCTCAGATACTTCCTAGCTGTGTGATCCTGGGCAAGTCACTTAAACCTTACTATTCATCTGTATTTGACGAGATCCTTAGTACTGATTCTAAAACAGAAGGCAAGGGTTTAAAAAAAAAAAGCTGCTTCCTCAGGCACCAAGTATGTGCCAGACTTGAAGATGCAAGAATCTTCTGTTCTTTCTGAAAACTAAGATGAAAAAGGATGGGCAGGCTCCAGGGGGAGGGAACATCAGTGTCATGTGTGTCCCCACACCACCTCAATCCCCACCACAAACGGCTCAGCCCACTTGGGAGTGGATTTCTGACTGTGACTCACACTTGATGTGGGGACACCTCACCTTCTGAACTACCCATGCCTGGCTGCGCTCCATCACAGCCCCTCTGAGGTAGCGGCCAGAGAGGATGGGGAAGGGAGGGACCATTACCACCAGCTTGTTGTTGAGGAGCCGCTGGAAGCCCTCCTGCTTGCTCTGCTTGTTGCCCTGGTGCAGCTCATCGGCCTGCCGCAGCAGCAGAACTAGATCCTCTCCACCCGCAGAGTCCACTGGCAGCTGTGGGGAATCCTCATCCTCAGAGTCCCGCCGTCCTGTCTTCACCGTCTCACAGCTCACTTCGTCCTCCTCCTCCTCACTTTCCTTTTCTGTCTCCCAGTCATAATCCGACTCTGCATTGGCTGTCGTGTACCTTGGGTAGAAATCATTTTAGACAATGTCCCTCAGGCAGACACCCTAGGTCCCACTGACATGGGTGCCCCAAAGGGGCAGTCATTGTATCCCATGTCTAACACTGCTGAAGAGTCAGTCAATAAGTACTAAAATGCCCACTATGTGCCAAGCATGTGCCAAGTCTGGGGGGAAAAAAAAGTCCCTTCTCTGAAAGGGTTCCCAGTCTAATGGGAAAGGCCACATACACATAGCTAGACATGTACAGGATTAGGACAACCAGGTGGCTCAGGAGATGGAAAGTCAGGCCTGAAGTTGGAAGGACCTGGGTTCAAGTCTTGCTTCAAACACTTCTTAGTTGTGTGACCCTGGGTAAGTCACTT